>NC_136793.1:24255806-24438306 GCF_951216825.1 Electrona antarctica
TTCAGTGCTAGAGTGCATACCTCTGTTATATGCAACACTATATGCAGTTTCATGATATTACATGGATCAGCTCAGAAGAAGCCACTCAACAGACACGCCTTTGGACAATCAGTTAAAAGGTTCACTTCTTCTCTGTCCCATGGTGAGTCTGACCAAACATTCCACAAGGTGTCCTATATGATAAAAAACAATCTGGGACACATATCCCTCTAACAGTCAAAGTGAATCTGTTTGAAAGTTGCATTCCCTTTCATGAGACGACATGGCCAGTTGGCCACAGCCACACACCCCAGTTCTTCCTTGTCCCATGATGACCACACCTTCCACAAAGTTTCATGCATGCAAATTCAACCAAGTCTTGTGGAGATATCCTACGAACAGTAAAAACAAACAACAAACAAACAAACAAACATAACTCCTTTATATGAGCATCTTGTACAACCCACCTATTACAGGGGAACTCCATAGCATGGGCCTCAGGCTGTCCCTCCTCTCTGACAAGTACTTTATCCAGGAACCAACCACAGCCACCACCCCGGCCATCATGTCCTACCCTCACCCTGCGCACCTGTCCGATGGTCACTGCCTCGACTAAAAACTCATCAAACTGTAAGAGACAGAGTATAAGGAACATATCATTATAATACCGTGTACCCATTGGCACACTGACATCTGCCATACTATTTGAGCAGATACAATACATTATTAGATATGATAATTGGACTGTTTATGCCACGAATATTTGTTTTGAAATATGACATGATGACAATGTTACAATAGGTTATAACATGGTTGTACGCACGTTGCCTTTCTCAAACTTGTTGACGTTATTTTTGCAGTTGACCATCATCCGATCCCCGGTGTCACCCAGGTCTCCAAATACATTGATGTAAACGGTCGCGTCTGTGCCACTTCCACCAACCATGCCCGTGCATATAGTCACTCTGTACTTGATCACTGCCAAACACATTCACATCCTCTGTCATGTTCAGACTTTCACGTTTGTTCTCTATATAGGACAAGACTTTTGATTTTGGTTGCATATAGGTGAATTCACACACCGCAAAAAGAAAAATGTTTATTTATCCATTTGTATGCTTTCAGAGTTAAAGTAACACTAAAGGTAAGGGTGCAAATGTTTAATAGAACAGCACATATGAACATACCGATAAGTGGCTCTGCGATCAGATCTCCAATGGCAGGGAGTTCTCTCACCACTTCATTGTCATCCTCACTGACGTCCAGCCAGCGCTCACATGGGAACTTGTACTTCTCCTTTGTTAATGTCTTCATTAGAGTAGCCTGGGCAGAGGAAGAGAGAACCAGAAAGCTTGTTTGCTTGTTGTAGGCATCAGGGTTTGTGGCATCAATGTTTGAGTAGTCTCCCTATTCTGGGCATGGCATAATAGGCGAACATTTGGCAAAAATAGACACAAATAACAGATCTACAACCTCACTATGCGTTGCCATTTTGGGAAAAAAGTATATATCCCTGGGGGACACCACTCAAGTTTCATTTCATCTTTTAAATCTAAATGTGCTCTTACAGATTGATATAATTTCACAACAATAAATAGAAATGATAATAGAACTATGTATACAGTATACAGGCGCATCAACAAGCTACTGTAGTAATTACATATGTGCTCACCTTCATGAGATGCCAGCCTGCAAACTGACTTCTCTTCTCATGCCAGATGCGAAATTTATGTAACTTCCCCATTTCAGGCAGCTCAACCTATCAGACCACAGCAAAATAAAACTCTGATTCTACTAGTATTCATTACTAGCATACATGCATGTGAGGTTTCTGCAACATCCAGCCGTCCATATGAAGGCATGGGACACTTACCATGAACTTATCCACCATGCCCTGTTCAAAGTTGTCTGTCTTGTTGTCCAGCCTAATCATATCTGACTTGCCCTTCTCTCCATAGAGCTGGAAGGAGATGTCTGCATCTGTCCCAGCACTGGGCAGGTCTGACGTCCAGATCCACAGGGACCAGGGGTGCCCTGACAAGAACCAGAAAATAGATTTGATTACCATATTAGTCCCACAGAGGGAATTCAGTTTCCAGCACTGTTCCAGCACTCACATTTTTAGGTAATAAAGTAGCCTATCAATACTGCATTGTAGAAATACTACCAAATGTAAAAGTTGTGCAGAATGTCCCATTTCACAAGTTCAAAATGTATACAAATCTTTAGAAAATAGCCGAAATGTATTGTATAGGGCTGAAGTGGGTAATGTTTTGAGAGAGATGAGATGAGAATCTACATGTACATCCAAATCTACAAAGTAACTAGTAACTAAAGTTGTCATATAATTGTATGACAACTTTAGTTGTCATACAATTATATGACAACTAAATATTTACACTCAAAAACACCCAAAATATTTACACTCTCACTCTTACTATGGTGTATCACAGCCAATAACATTTGACTTACTCTTCTGTCTTTTCTGTCTGAGTGAAACCATCTCGTAGATCTCCCGCTCTATCAGGCAATCTCCCTCTCGCTCATCCAGCCACTTATTGCAAGGGAAGGTTTGCTCAATCCCTGTGAAGGGACAGTACACCACCACCTAAAAAACCCCACAACAAAAAGACTTACAGTAGTGTTTGAGCGAGGCTATATATATAGTAACATGTGATTCTAGGCTTTACAAATAAACTTGAGTTTGTGTGTGTGTGTGTGTGTGTGTGTGTGTGTGTGTGTGTGTGTGTGTGTGTGTGTGTGTGTGTGTGTGTGTGCGTGTGCGTGTGTGTGTGTGTGTGTGTGTGTGTGTAGCCATGCACTGTACCTTATCACAATACCACCCAGAACTGACCCCATCGTTGTCATGTCCGATAGTGACTCTGCTGAGAGGGCTGAGGAGGGCAGCGAGCTCAACGTTGAAGATGTCTGTCAGACCACGCTCAAACTTACCACCCTCCAAAAACACCTGAGTCAGAAATAAAAAACTGATCATTTGAACACAATCCACAGCTCATTACAGCTCTAAGTTCTGCCAAGGAAACTTTGTTACTCATTGTGTGCAAACACATGCCCATGAATTACAGCATTAATGGAAGCGTGAAGCATGGAAGCATGGACTTATGCTTCAATGGCTGAACCTGTTGACCAGACCTTCTTTGTTTTTCATAAAGCCAAAATGACAACCATGACAGCTCATTAAATCAATAACAACACATGGTTTTTATCATTTATCCAGCAAAAAGTGCTTTTACAGCCTTTCTTCCTACACACCGCTTCTCATTACCTTGCCACTGTTCTTCGTCCCCTTGGAGCCATGCATCACAATGTGTATGTTGGAGTTGGTCCCAGCACCTCGGATGTCCCCTGTGATGACCTGAACCCGGTACACAATGCCTGATGGGTACAGTTACATGTCAGACAGACAATCAGAGAGTGTGCCAGCAGCGCCTCTCTGCCTCATCACCCATACTCCCAGAGGAGATGAGCATGAAAAAACACTGTCCTGTGTGTGTGTGTGTGTGTGTGTGTGTGTGTGTGTGTGTGTGTGTGTGTGTGTGTGTGTGTGTGTGCGCGTGCATAGTACATGCAATCCAATCAACCTATCAAATATGATATGTAGGCCTACATAGCAATGTAATGAGACATTACTAACGCCATATAAATCTAAACGTTCAACCATCCCATATTACGTAATGTAAGATGCCAATCAGGAAAGGGGAGTCTCCTCTGCCGTCGGGCCGTCACCCATCACCTGCGAGGACCGGCAGATGCCTGGTTGGGTGACGAGCGGAGCTCCGCTCCAGAGACTTCTGTGTCAGTCCTTGTATTTGTTCGGTGCTGGAAGTTAGTGTGTGTCAGGTTCTATGTTAAAGTTTAAAGTAGGCCTACTCTGTCTGTGTGTAACTTGTACTGTTGTTATGTTATCCTGTGTGGTTCGTTAAGTGAAGTCAAGTTAATGTCCTCATCTCCTGCCTTTGAGTTTGGGTTCCTCGTTCCTGCACTAAATTGATCCAAACCTATGTTGCGGTGACTGGACTGTTTGAAAACGCCAGCCAGTAGGCCTACAGGCTGCTCCTGTACAAAAACCAACGCACAAGTACTTTTGCGTTGCATGGAAAGCGACTGAAAAAGACAATGCAATTAAATTAAAGACATGCAGGGCCGCCCCCTGTGCACAGCGGAGAAGTTAAAACATACTCCAGGTTAGCTCCGTTTGGAACCTCTATATCTACGCTGCTATAGCTCCGAGATGTTATGAGCTACTTTCTGCCAAGAAATTCTGTGTGTTGGAGTTTGAAAGCACTCGTTTTTATTAACTTGTCGCCTTCTGCCTCCTGCAATATGTGCAAATTTGAAACAGGTGGTAGCAGGGCCGTTCAGTGACTTTGACGAGTGCTTCCAAACCCCAACACTTAGAAAAAGAATCACCTGCACAGAATTTCTTGACAGAAAGTAGCTCATCATAACATGTCTACGGTGGATTTTTATGAAACAAACACTTTGCAGATTGCCCTACAGCTGCAATGTTGGTGAATTTAATGTTGTTTAATACAAGCAGATCGGAAATGCAATTTGGACCAATGGGCTGTCAATGGAGGGTATTGCAACTCTAGATTCATCCCATTACATTACATTACATTGCGGCAAATTGCGGCTACTAGTAGCCTACCGTTTATTAAAAGTAATGCAACTGTTATTACTTATTCTGTAATTAGATTTGAATAAGCCATTACTTGACATGAGCCTAATGTACTAAAGTTAGTGCACTCATGTTGCTCAGCAGCAGTTCAAGTTGCTCAGACCGATGAAAAATTAGAGGGAACAGGGAACATTGGTGTTAACACCAGTTCCTGAATAGTATACGGTACCCTATATTATTAGTACTATATAACTTTTTCTGTGTTCCATTTACACTCATATGTATGCATTCATAGTGATCAAATAACCTGTGGGCTCCGTCCCTCCCACTAGGATGTCCCTCTGGATCTTCCCATCGTCCTCATCAATGGCAAACCACCGACCGATGGGAAACTCATACACAATCTTGTTCCCCATATCATCCACTGTCGCCTGCATTGAAAAGGAAAGTAAAGGGAATTATAATAAACAAGGAAGGCAACCTAGAGGTTTGTATTACGTTCAAGCTCAAGTTTGTTTTGCATTTGCAGCAGACAGGGTGAAATAAAAGTAAGGTTGTCCCGGGGCGACCGTACCTGTTACCGACTCCACTAATAGACAAACATGTCCTTAATCAACAACCTGGCTCAGTAATGCTATAATGCTGTTGACTGGGCATTTTTGCATAACAACACCAAACCCCATACCTAAGCTTAACCTTATAAGGTAGAGAGAGAGTTCAGACACTCCCATAAACCTCCACTGTAAACAGAGAATATTCATAAAATATTCAATATACAATATACAGTAGATTAGTTTAGACTCTAGATTACTTTGGACTCCTTTCATCTTTCATATGAATATAGATAATCATGGTTATCATTGATGGATCTACTGCAGGAAAGCTAATCCGGTAATGGAGCAGGGTTTCTCTTTACAGTGTATAGGATGACGCCATGCATTGTGTGTGTGTGTGTGTGTGTGTGTGTGTGTGTGTGTGTGTGTGTGTGTGTGTGTGTGTGTGTGTGTGTGAGAGAGAGAGAGAGAATATGTATGTGCTTTGTTCCCGTTTCGGTGTGTGTAGTTAAAGATGTGAGAGAAAGCATGCTTGTGTGCATGTGGCCATTTGAGTGATCTCATTGATTCTGCAGGTTGTACTGTAGGCTACTGTATGTGTTGGAGTAGCAGGGAGGGACTGTATCACATGTCTTAAGTACAGCAACATAATAACTTATTTAAAGACCACTTCATCCATTTCCAACCCCATCTTCATGTAATTGGTCCTCGCTCATTATACGAGGCATAATTTCTGTGTCTCTGAGGAGGGATGCAGACATTTCAGAAACCTGCCTAGTGCCTACCAGTCAGAGTGACAGTGGTAGTGGCTTCTATTTCAGTATGCTAACTTTGCAAGAAGAAAGGATCACATTGTGTGTCGCAGTTGTGAGTTTGTAGATCTGCTAACTTTATGCCATGTGATACCTCTGTATGAGCAGTACGACAAAATAGGATTTAAGTGGTGAGTTTTTGCATTTCTGTAGTCTGCTACTAACTATCTTCTAAAAATAAAAACATGGTTCATTCTTACTCTGTCCACAAACCATCCTGCGGATGAGCCTTTGTTATTATGGCCGATTGTGATCTTCCTGATTTTTCCCAGGTTTGGAGCTTCAAGAGTGAACTTGTCTTCCGAACCACCTTCAAAGTTGTCTTTTTCACTTTCAAGTCGCCTTTCCCCTTTAAAAGCAAAGCAAATTTAGAATTTTAGGAGCCCAACTTGCCTGGCTTTTATAATACAGATGGAAATGAGCTGAACAAAATAAATGCATATATACTGCAAGTTCCATTGTGGAGGCGGGTAGATCGAGTTCCACAAAATAACTACAGTCTTTACCTGTATCCCCAAACTCCCCAAAGATGTTGAGGAAGACATCTGCATCTGTTCCACTGCCTTTCACGTCAGCGGTGAATACACTAACAACATATTTGTTATCTAGAATTAAGAATACAAATTAATATAAAAGCTTATAGAATCAAAAAATGTTCATTAAAAGCAAGAACTTGAAAACAAAACCAAATGCAGGCAGTGATGCACCATAATTATGTAATCATGTTTAAAATGCAGCAGCACTGAACTAAACTACTATGGACATATACAGTTTAATACTCATACATTTGGGCATGTCCATGGGGTCATTGGACCCCAGCAGGTCTCTAACATAAAGGCCATCTCCCTCCACTTTACTAAGCCAACTGTTACAGCAAAAGTAGAATCTCAGATGTGGCCTGATCACATCTGTCACAACCACTCTATCCAGGAACCAACTGGCGTTCATTCCTGTGTTGTCATGCTCAATTCTGTAGGAAGCAAATAGAGATAGAAATGACGAACAAAGTAGACAGCACAGCAGTATATCTGGAAAAATATTTTACCTTCACTAACCTGTTTTTGACTATACAATATAATGCTCAATAACAATGAACCTATAGTTAGAATTTACATACTAGTAGTCCATATCTAGACAACATCAGTTTATTTCTTTCTTATACATTCTGTATTGACTATCGGTACAATATTGGCCTATAAATGTAGGCTACATTATAAAGGTCTATATTTAGAGAGCTCTGGAATCCATTCCACTATTAAATATAACAGAGGAGAGCATTCACAGCCCCCATGGGCAGAACGGTTGTTTAACTTGTTTCACTGTTCAAATACAGGTTTAAGAAATGCATAATATATTTATTCTTTATGAGAATGCCCATTCTCTTATAAGTTAAAATTAACATTTCCTTAATTTCCAGCATTTAGCATTCAGTTGCTCTGTCTTAAACATGCCATGGGAGTCACATGCATTACCTTATCTTTTTAATAGGTCCAACATTGTGGGTTTTTAACCTGAAGACGTCCGTTTTTGCCTTCTCAAATGCAGTTCGATTTCTGAGATGGGAAATTTTAATTGAGTTAGTGTATGAGTGCAATGCATGGGAAGGCAGTACAAGAAAAGACCCATGCCAAACTGCAGAATTAGCTCTATTTAAAAACACTGTGTATATGCCTTATAATTGGATTTATGAAAGAAAGGGGTGAATTGAAAACAATATGCAATGTGTCAAATTGCATGTCCAAAATGTTGGCTTTTCTGTGCTGTATTTTGGGCAGACATCTGATGATGCAACTCCAAAATCCAAAAGCAGGAGCTGTCTTCTGGGCATCCACCTTCTTACCACTACCACCTACTCACTAAAATGAAAATATGAAGCTATACCTCTTCTCTGTGCTGTTGAAAGGGAGAGAAAATAAATGGTTTCAATACAAAATCATAATTTAGGTTTCTTTAAAACTCTACGTACTGCACACATTTGAAATGGTACCAAAAAGGTAAATTGTATTTGCTCAAGATCAAGAAACTTGCTTAATAAACGTTTTTCCTGTTATCACATTGCAGACCTAACATCCCACTTCGGATGAACTTTGAAGGAACTCACTTGCTAGCCAGGTGCAACTTGGGTGTGATGCCAGATTCTCCAAACAGAGTGACAAACACATTGGCATCGGTGCCTGCCCCTCTTTCATCTCCAGTGATGGTCACCACTTCATACACTAACAGGATCAAAAAGAGATAGAGAGAGGGGTCAAGTAAACGTTTGAGATTATGCTGGGTGTATCTGCTGAGGTCTGATCTGGGTCAGTGACATACTGCACTGTAAATTAACCATGGCTACTCAATGACTGCACTGGGTTTTCATTGCATACCTACCGTAGCTTTACATGAAGGCATCCTGCATATAACAAAGCTAGAGTAGGTGACTTCAGGTCACTATCTAAACCCTTATCTTGAGTGACGTGAAAACCTCTTTGTACGGTAAAGATTAGTGTCATGACAGGTGTAATGTAGCTGTAAGCCGGAGATACCATCATAGCGGTGTGTGGATACTACACTACATGGTGTGTAGTGTTACCAAGACAGTTCATTTAAACAATATGCTCATTCATCCAGGAACCAGTCCATATCACGTAATTGCAATCAATCAGAATTGGCTTTTGAAATAAAATACTTCAAGTTGATTATTCATAAGCTGTCAAATCTTTTCTGGGTGTTTCTTAGTTGTCACACCTGAAATGAGACGATCTAATGCAAATGTGTATGTACTGTATGTGGTAGAAGATATACCGGTAAATAAAATAAAAATTAGACTACTAACCATTTTCATTCAGTTCTATAAATGCATTGTGAAAACAATGCAGCAGTGCATTGATATACATTTATATCAATGCATTATATAATAATAATAATAATAATAATAATAATAATAATAATAATAATAATAATAATAATAATAATAATAATAATAATAATAATAATAATACATATTTTACTAGTACTTTTAAGTGTTTTTAAAAGCATGTACTTTTAAATGCTATTAGAATTAAACTTTTAACTAAAGTTTTGACTGAACAACTTACAGTTGAGTAATATTTGATCAGGATTATCTATACTTTGACTCAAGTAATTGTTGTAGCAGTAATGGTTGGCAGCCTGCCAACCTAAAGGTTAGTGGAGCACACTTTTGCCGGAAGGTTCCCGGTTCGATTCCCCCGACCGGACCGGCAGGGAAGATCTGGGTGAATGAATGGCCACCCCTCCCCCAACACTGCTGAAGTGCCCTTGAGCAAGGCACTGAACATAAGGCACTGTATAAGACTGTGGTTGTACTGGTCAGCTCCCAGGTTTTCATGTTGTATCTATGTGCAGGCGGTGTGGGCGCTTGTGTTCAGCTACTAGTACTACCCTGGGTAAATAAAGAATACAAAAATAAAAAAGCAGGGTCCACCACTGGGTATGATGGCATACGGTAATACCTGTCTGCTTTCTATATCCATTCACTGTGTGAAAAACTGAAAAACACTCCTTTACCTTTCTTCTTATGGTAGTCGTCCTCGTAGTTCTCTGCTCTTTCTTCATAGTTTCGCAGCTCGTTCTCATAGATCTCCATATAGTTTTCGATGATCTTCTTCTTCTTGCCCTTCTTGCCCTTGGTGTCCTCGTCCTCGTCCCCATCACTATCCCCCGACTTCTTTTTCTTCTTCTTTCCCATGTCGTCCTTCTGGCTGTCTTTGCCCGAATTCTTTTTCTTCCTCGTTCCCTCCCCGGTGGTCTCGATCACATCAGGGAGCTTCCCTGCTCTCTTCTTGTTCCTGGGAACATTATTGTTGTCCTTCTCGTCATCTGTGCTCCTGGTAGATTTATTGCTCAACTCATCCTCCTCCTCGTCCTCTGCGGATTTCTTCTTTTTCTTGACTTTTCCCTTGACCTTTTCTCCCCCTTTTTTCTTGCTGCTCCTCACATCAGTTCCCGATGTGTCAGAGTTGTACCCTTCCTCTTCACTAGTGGACTTCTTCTTTACCTTCTTCTTTGTCTTCTTCCTCTTCTTCCTGACAGCATCCTCAGTCTCACTGACCTGCTTACCTTTGTGCTCGGGCTTTGGTTCCTGATCCTCCAAGTCCTCGTCATCCACATCTTTGGTTTCCTCCACTGCCCTCTGAGAGTTTTTTTTCTTTTTCGTGGGCATCTTTAATTTATTCTCTACCTTGTAACCGTAACCTGTTCTTGTGGGTTCCGGTGAAACTTGATTAAAGTGACCTGTTGGGGCACCACGGCAGTGACCTGCGTGCGGGTTGGAGTTTACGGTGAGGGAACCAGGTCGGGGCAGAGCAGCTCACAGATGGTTGTGTCACAGCTGAGCAGGTGCCTGGGGTCTCTGCTTGCTTATCCCCCACCCATGGCAACAGCGGATGCTATGACCTCATCATTAAACATGACAACTGTCTTGTTGTCACCCGACCACCGGAGATAACTCTGAGTGTCACCACTCTGCTGAGTGGTGACATGCCAGAAAAGGCTATGTACCTTATTACAGGCATTATTGTCACTTTTAAATGATGAGAATATGACATGAACGAGGCTACAGTAAGGCCTAACTGCACTGCTCTCCTTACATGACATCTATCTTTTACTTACACTTAGGGGAAGGCTATCTGATACTGACGAGTCATTCTACCACGACTGCCTCATAGTAGTAGTAGAACTTAACACAGTCTACGTACGCCAAACACTGGGACATACATTTTGTCAACTTCCTATCTCAGAATAATCTAATTGACAATACATAAACTGTATTAATTCATAGATTAATATCTGTAATGTTTCTTTTCTTCATGATGACAGGAATGATTGAAGGTAATTAACCTAAATTATCCACTCTAGATGGATTTATTATGTACAGTCTGTCAATCCAGGTGGCTTGAATGAAGATCTCTCCCTCCAGTGCTACCTATAAGGAAAAAGTTATTTTCAAAAAGTGTTTATATTAGTCTGTCAACATGTTTCCTATATAACTGTGTGAATTTGTATATCTATTCTGTAATGTCCACGCCCCACCATCTGGTGATGTCATCAATTAGCAATCAGCAATTCTCAGCACCTGAGCTGTATTGTTTTGGAGCTCTTTAAGAGCAAGTTCTGTGTCTGTGAAAATCATATAGCACTGACGAAGGTCCTAGGACCGAAACGTTTGCTTTTTAATTGCACTTTGAGCACGAGCACTTTATGAGCATGTTAAAATAAAGAACAAATATTTTTCTAAGTCTCAGTTTAAGGAGTTTTACTTCTATTTTCTATACGGTGAGCGAGTCTTTTCCTGTCAAAGTTTCCCTTGTGTTTTTGAGACCACCGCTACCGTAGTCAAGTTTGGAAAGAAAAAGGACGACGAAAGGCGCAACAGTTTTCTCAGTGCTTCAAGGTAAATTATCCAAACATATGTCTCTGATGCCTTTTCATAATGTAGCTTGATGCTGCAATCTGTGACTCAGTAGTGGTAACTAAAATCAGCAGCAACACGTCTCTATTTCCATCAAATTAAACTTCATATCAGCATAGCCACTCTTGAAGACTGTATCACTTGTTGGTCAACAAGCACAATTTTCATATATCTCAGGCAAGCAGTGTGTATTCAGAGAAACACATGTACTGTGCTTGCCTACTATAATTAATTATAGTACTCATTGCATCCAGCAGAGGGAGGCAATTGATTGCTATTTAGGTCTATTTTGGGGGGGAATCTAAAAGGACCCCATTGTGTTTCACAATGTCAATACATTTCTATGCACAAACAAACAAAAAACAATTGTTTAACATAAAGTTTACCATAAAGTGCTTACAAAAAATATCAACCTGTATGTAGGTTGCTTGGTTGACATCTGTTACCCCCATCACATTTTAATAAGAAACTAGATTTAATATATTCACTTCATGATGTGATGGAATTTCAACAGGCAAGGAAGGAATTCCTTTTTGAGACTATAAGTCGTTAACACATAGTGGCATGTGACCTTCCTTTCCGAGGAGATAGTTCAGCTGCAGCCTACGGGTTATGGGAATAACTAAGCTTCCTGACAGATACTTCTCTGAATGATGTGTAAAAGATGGCTGGCAAGAGCTCTTTCAAGTCTTTCACAATGTTTATTCCAACAAGCTACAAAAGTTACTGCAGTCATTTGATGCTTTCAAACTCTTCAAGATTTGTTTTCTTGTGACAGGGAGGAGGAAGCAGATAGCATGTGCACTGTGCACACACTGCATATCCATAGGGGACCAGATACTGAACTTCTGAACGCAGCAAAATCTGACTGTGGTTTGTTTGAACACAGATTCAAAGGGTCAAATTAGCTTGTTAGGTCGAAAGGCACGTCAACATCTGCCACTGACGGGCTTAATACTTTACTGTATTTTCTGTTTTCAGTTATTTTCGGTATTAAAGATGGAGTGCAGTGATTTTTGTATGTTTTCTGTTTTTTTATGTGTCTATGAAGTTAACATTACTCTAAGGGTTTAATAGACCCTTGGATGTGGTTATAATTACTTGCGAAAGCGTTGTAATCCGATATTTTCTCTCCTCTTTCTTATGTAGGCTAATATTTGGCCAAATTGGTATTAAAAAGGTCTTAAACTTTAATTCAAAATGATCATTTTGGAAAATCTGTCAAATTAATGCAATTCCTTGCCTTATAAGCTACACTAGAGGGAAGATTGTCTATATTAAATTTACGGGCATCATCACACATCACACACAGAGTTCAGTGAAAATGAGGCGTTGGTCTCTTATTTTCAGAAAAACATGGATGCTATAGAAATCTGAATGAGAATACCGGATGTGACGCTGACTTTTGCTCCCAGCAGGCCAGGCCATAACCTACATTTTTAATTGCTTTCCCAAGGCTCTAAATGTTTATTTTTATTCAGTTCAGAAGAACCTTATCACAGCATAACGTTCCTCGACAGAGAGGACACTGAAAAGACCCTCAAAATAAACACATTTGAGAATCTCACAGTTCACGCAGGATGTAAAGAAGGAAATGAAGGGGAGATAGATTGTCACAGCAGGATGTGTGAGGAATGGGAACACCCCCTTTTTGAAACTAGCTCCGCCTCCTTGCCACTCGCCCTACACACTTCCACTTGGTTTGAGCATAGATATATAAATAATAGAGATGGCACTGGATGGGAGGGAATCCTGGTGCAGTCACTATTATTTATATATCTATACTCAAACCGAGTGGAAGTGTATAGGGCGAGTGGCAAGGAGCTAGTTTCAAAAAGGGCCTGTACAGAGTGGCATTTCGACGCACCGCCATTCCGACTACGTGGATTCCGCATGCGGTTAGGGTTAGGGACAAGGTTAGTAGCAGTTGGAATAGCGGGTGTGTTGGAATAGCGGGCTTTGGAATGTCAGTGATTTCAGCCTCTGTCAATGTCCTGCAAGATGCGTATATATTATTATCACAGGGGTTATAGTATACTATGGTGAAACCCGGTGTCCAGGGATCAGTTTATCTGCATGAAGGAAGAATCCTATCTGAGTGCATGCAGGTCCATGTGTACACTGGACAATCACATTAGGCTACAATGGATAAATGAACACAGGATTTTACTGTGTATGAGACAGTACAAAGCTCCTGATGCAAAGTTCATGCTCCAATCAGTGCAAATGGGAAGAATGCAGCTAACAAATGTTAGTGTCATCATCAATGAAATACCAGAGCTCCTGAGACATTTTGGCTTTTGATGCCGCCTAAAAGGTTTTACAATCTGTGGTATTGAATTCAAAAAGCAATAGGCTATGTAATGTCATAAGCTACTTCTACCCTTTTAGCAATTGTCTGAGTCTTCCCACTTTTAATTAAACCAATTTAGATATAGTTACAGAGAGAATAATACCTGAGCACTTCAGGAGAGACTACCCAAATAAAATACTGGAGCAGCTCGACTGGTCTGCATGTTTTTATTATTTTTCAGGGGTCAAAGTCCTCAGTGTCAAACAGGATGTGTTAGATATAGTTACTTCAAGGGTCTCGCTTGCTAAGTAAGACGCATGGCAGTCCAATGTAACCCAAACCTAAAAAATCTCTGTGTCTCTGTCTGTCTATATCTGTCTGTCTGTCTCTCACTTTTCACAAACACCCACTGACACATTTACACGCAGTAATAACACACGCATGCACTCTCTCTGTCTCTGTCTCTCTCTGTCTCTGTCTCTCTCTCTCTCTGTCTCTCTGTCTCTGTCTCTCTCTCTCTCTCTCTCTCTCTTTCTTATTTATCTTCCATTCTGTTCAGTGAATGAATTGAGTCAACCTAAAGGCCCATTAGTGGCTCTTTGGATTGGGTGACTGTGTTTACCTACAGAGGTTGTCATGGAGAAAACGGTCACGTTTGTGTTTCATAACCAGACAAACGGAACATATTTGACCTTTAATTTGTCTGCTTGAAGAATATTTTTAAGGCATTTCTGCGTTATTTGTAGATTCAGTGAAGAGTCACAGGAAAGGTGGTTTGGGGCTGAAGGAGTGACTTAACAAAGGCTGTGAGTCATATTCATATCCATAACACCACAATTATAAGGTAGGCCATATCATAGCCCACTGAGGGTGTCACAAAGCACAACCATTTGGTAACAAATAGTATATACGCTATTTGCGGAGCAAAATGAAATGATTGATTTATTGAATACTTTATTGTCAGAAATGTAATCAGTACAGGGTACAGTCAAACAGAAATGTAATCAATACAGGGTACAGTCAAGCACACGTCCAATGGGATCACCGGAAAAAGTCCTTGCGGTCTTGTTTCCATTCAGGTCCTGGGTATGGGTATGAGATAAACAGATAATGATAATCCAGTGACGGCGGTATGGCTGATTAAGTAAACAGCTGATGAATTGACATTTCAATAAGCTAGTTCAATTAAGCTATTATTAAATGTTTCAATGTTTCAATTCATCGTCCTCTTCATCTTTCTTTAAATATCGTGGTTGATTCTTTTGTGATGTTTGTTTTTATTTCATACCTCAAGGATGGGATGATAAGTACCTTTTTTATATAGTACAGCCAAGCCCTGGGGATAGCAGTGAATATGAAGAGAGCATACACGTGTCTCCACATGTGGAAGACATTAGTATACAGAACTGAAACCAGTGTTTTCTATGAACAGGAGCAATGATGAATGTGACAGGTGAATTTGAAATATTGTGTGTGTGTGTGTGTGTGTGTGTGTGTGTGTGTGTGTGTGTGTGTGTGTGTGTGTGTGTGTGTGTGTGTGTGTGTGTGTGTGTGTGTGTGTGTGTGTGTGTGTGTGTGTGTGTGTGTGTGTGTGTGTGTGTGTGTGTGTGTGTGGCGCGCCGGAGGGGGGATTATTTGGGTCTGAATGTCCCCACACTATTGGGGGATGCCTTGTCTATTTTTATTTATTTTTTCCCGACCGGCACTGGTGGACTAGCACAGTTTCCATTTTGCTGCGCAATAGTCGTTGTGTATTGGCTGCATACATGCAGTAACTCGATCAAGGTGAAAGACAAGCTAATACACAATCTGAGTCATGACTCCCAAATAATGTCACTTTTTACGTCCTGGGTAAAATGTTCGTCAAATGTTTGCCTATTTTCAGTTCAAATGTTTTCTTATTATGACATGCAGGGATGGATTCATGAGGTTAATGCACAGACCACATGGTCCTCGAGTTGCGAGGACCCGAGTTCGAATCCGACTCGCATCCTCTGTTTCCCATACTATCTAATAATACAAAGAATAAAATGGCCAAGATAAAGATAATAATCTTACAGAAAAGAAAAATGAAAAAGAAGACTTCGCTCCACTTCTGCAGTGCCTTAGATCCTGACGTCTTTGGTTTACTTTCCTCGCCGCAAGAACACTTAGAGGTGACATCTGATATAGTGTGTGTGAGTAATATTCCTTGTTCTCTATTCCCAGTCCCCTGGTAAAGCACTCACATTCATGTTGATCCATGCCACTGCCAATTAGGGGCCCTGGTCTGTGCAGTGGAAACAAGGCTGGTGTCTCATTGGCTCTGCAAAAGGATGAGGAACTGAACGAGAGCATCGCCACAGGACGCAACCGCAGATGGAGAGGGGGTGTCTTAAAATGTCAAAATGGTCAAATATAGTATACAATACAGACTCATAATATAAAGACTTGCACCCACGCACACGCACGCACGCACGCACGCACGCAGGCACACACACACACACACACGTTAAATAGCATGCAAACTATTGGTGCTTGCTTGGAAGCCAATTTCATCATTATATGCAGAGAAACTAAATGTTCTCATTAGTTCCTAGCTTGTGGCCTCACATGAAGTCTGAAACCATGTCAGATGATTTAGGACCTGTCGTTTGTGTTTATTTTGCTTGTCAAAGTGACCCCGCCACTAGATCATGTTTCTCCAATATACAGTAGGTTTTCCAGTGGACAGTAATGATTCCCACGCTTGATTCACAGGCTCAGAATCATACCTGACAAGATAGTCCATTAATTAACCACATGAACCCTAGCTAGCGTCCATGTTTCGGGCATGTCATACTATAGCCGAACATTCACTAAGAATGCTGATTCACAAGCTCACAACACGTTGGGTTGTGAATGCATTTTGAGTTTGTAGATATAGTATAGACCTCGGTCAACAGGTTTAAGTGGTTAAGAACATAGTTACTCAAAAAACAAATACATCTTATAGCCCACATAATTTCTTCTTATGATGAGATACCATTTTCAGAGAGCACTGATCTTGTTATGGACAAATCCACAGAGGGGTGCCCTGGGTGCCGCCATTACTGAGGTGTACCATTAACTGATTAGCTACACCTGGCCTACAGGGCACTGCTCCATAGATTCGTGCCTTGGAAATCAGTTAATGCCTCGACAACCTTACAGGCGTATTAAAGGCTCAACTTATGTAATTTAGATAGCATTTGATGTAGACATAGCACTCTATATATACTATGTATACGCATAGTTTCATTATATAGATATTCCACTGTTAGGTTCTTAGCTTACGTATTTGATATTTATTTATGTATTTTACCATGTTTTGTTCTTTCTTACTGTAAATCGCTATGGATTAAGAGCGTCTGCTAAATGCCTAAATTGTAAATTGTAAAATGAATGGTACATCTTAGTCATGTCCGATTGTCCGTGCCCAGGGCATCCCTCTGTGGATTGTCTATACAGGATCCAATGAAGCAGTAGCATTTGACTACCCTTTCTACTTATTGAACTATTACTGAGTTGATGGGGTCACCCTCATTTATGTTATCAACACTGTTTTAGAATAGCATTTCCGGTGCGCTGCACAGCTGTTGCACTCTGACTCAGCGTGCCTTGTATGCCTTAATGTGTTTAGTCTATGTGTGTATACCGGTATGTGTTGCATACAAGGCCACTGGGTCGCAAGACAAATTACAGTGCAAACTGACAAAGTACTATCGTACTATCGTACTTCAGTGAGTTAAGCAACCTATTAACCTGCTTTTGTGTTTAATGATGTGCAACCCAAAAGTAAATTATGGCCGTTATGTGATAATGTGATAGGTAATCTGTATGGATAATACCATTTTTTTATTAGGCAGCTATAAAACTCTTCTGACTTCTCCAAAACAAATCAGTGAAGGGGCACCAGAGTTGGCCAGTAGAGTGGTGTAGGTTGGGAAATGTTTTATCATTTCCAGTATCCTTGGACACATGACTTTCAGTTGCTGTGCCTCTCCTCAGACCTGAATCAACACTGGGAATCTGTTTACTACAGCACTACATTGCTCATCTGCCTGATCCTGATGTAGAGATTATAATGGCAATCGAGGCAAGTGCCATTAACAGGTCAGGGAGCGTGTCTATTTGCATACATGGTATTGATAGAAAATAGTTAGGGGCTACTGCTAATGGTACATTTTGAAAATTGTTTAAAAGTAGCGTCTTAGGAGGTCTGAGATCTACAGTACATAGAGTTGGAGATTTATGGAGATTTTTTATTAAGAATGACTGAACACTGAACACTCTGGCTTCCCTTCCGCAATTATATGACCTAGATTATGGGAAATGGTTTCACAGTATAAATCTGACACTCATACATAAGTGCATGCACGCGCACACACACCACCACCAGATGCTTTTATGCTTTAATTTGTAATGGATAGCCATACCTGTCCATCTTGGTCTTTCACAACTCTGGACAGATGACATACTTCTTGGCAGTAAAGTCCTCCATACCCTGGAGTCTCATCAAAATGCCACCCCTTTCTTCATCTCTCATCTCTTCATCTCTCAGCACTTTGCAAGAAAAGGTGTTTTGACGTGTTTGTAAGTAAATTATTCTCAAAAGAAATGGAAAAATTGGCAAATGCCATTTGAATGTATTTCTACTCACGTATTTCTACTCGTACATAAGTATGCGCACTTACAGGTATGTATGAGTAAGTTATGTAAAATTTCAGTTTAGTTTTTGGTTTCACATTTATAATGGCAGAAAGTGATCAAATTTAATGTAGTCTAAAGTTTAAAACTGTAAAATTAAAATGAGTAAAATTAATTAATAAAATATGAAATATTAGTTTTGTAAAACAATGGCAATAACAGATTAAAATATTCTCAGATTGGCTTGTCATCTAAACTCTGTGGGCGATCTCATTTGGCTATTTCCTACTGGCTTTACCTAGAATTGTGTAGCAATGAAGATCAAAGTTATTAATTCATTGTTTTTCTTGTGGGAACAAGTTGGTATGTAATGCCACTTGAATTTCAAATAATTGCGACCAAAGGTCGCAGTTAACTATGGAATCGTGCATTTCCTGTGTGTTGGTCGGGCACCATGGTGCCCAGGTCTCGTGACATCATGTGACATCATCAGGGATGGAGATGTGGAGACCCTGATGTCATAGTAAATGCGACCTGCTGTCGCAGGCCCATATATGGAGATCCCTGATGTCATCAATATTGGCCATAGCAACTCTACAGTACATCTGACCTCAAACCTCAACACTTATAGATCTCCATATATGGATATATATCAGAACCTGTTCTGACATTCAATATGTTGATCCTTCCCCATCCATCCTTCCTCTCCGATGTCTCCCTTTTGACTTATACCTGTCCATTCAAATTTCAAACTCTAGACGGGCCTGCCCCAAAGTTATTAGTGCAGCCGCGCCCGGCAGCCGGCGAAAACTAGAGTTCTCAAAAGGCCCGGAAATTAACGTCCGGCCCTACCTGGGCCCTCATCAAACCCTGTACACTCAAGAGAATGTCCCCGCTACCACCCTTAGATCTCCATATACTGTATGGAGCTCACCTGTTCTGACATTCCATATGATCTGACCTCATCAAACCCTGTACACTCAAGACATGCCAGTGCAGAATTCATTCCATGTTGATCTGACCCCCCATTCCAAAGCACCAGCGCTCGTCCAGCAGTCTGCCGTCAACGAGGCGGATGCGTGCACGCTTCTCGCCCTCAGGTGTCTTAATGGTATATAGATTGTGTTTACTGTATATTTGTTTGAAATTAAAAAGAGTCATATACAGTAAAGGTTGACTAATTCTAGCTAGTCTGGAGCAGTTATCATGACCACATGCCTATCAGAGTGAATGTATATGGCTTGGAATAAGATGGGTTGCATCAAAACAGGGCAGAATACAGTAAACCAATAATCCTCCCACAAAACACCACCACAACAACATTAGGGCCTTGGGTTTACTCAAGTGGTGGAGCAGTAGATCACTGAACCTCTGAGTTATGCCGCGTTAAAAAAGGAAAAGGAAGCCAGGGCGCCTGATGGAGGGGAAAGGAACTGGTTGGAATAACATGTTCCACACGCTGCGTCCAATAGGGGAAACTCCCCCCTCTCAGGTGAAAAGAAGCGGCTTGGACTCCTCATGCATTGAAGGAAGCATGAGGTCAGTCCGTTGCTCTCCCCAGGTTGGCAGAGGGAGTGTAGAGCCCAGGATTTCATTAGATAATTGACACTGGGTGAAAAAATGGGTTACAAATTCGTGGGATAAAAATGATAAGAAAGAAAAAGGAACCCATTTAACCAGGTTATTGGAGGGATGGATAGATGCTTTTCTCCATACAGTGACAGACAAATGGGAATACATGAGTTAGTGGTAAGGATATGCACTGCTGATCAGATCAGTGGGTCAACATCCCTTGTTTGATTGTGGCTGAAGACTTGTGTTGCATGTTTTCCCCCTCTTGTCCCTCAGTGACCTATACTGACAGTGAGTACACTTGTCAAAACAAAAAATAAAAAATACCTAAAAATTGTCTTGAGGTAAGAAATTGTGTTAACATCGACATAAAACAATATATATTATCATAATCTAATACAGTACAGACAGTGGCCTTGTGGAGAGTGTCCCTGAAACTGCATGGTTGGGTCCCCGGCTGGGTCATACCAAACACTGTAAAAAAGGGACCAAATGGATCCCTGCTTGGCACTCTGCATCAATGGGCTGGATTGGGGGGTCAAATCAACTAATGAAATGATTCCCGAGCGCAGCACGGCTGCAGCTCACGGCTCCTTGGCTGCGGCTCGCCGCTCCAAGAGATGGGTCAAATGAGGGGATTGGTCCACCTCCTCAAGCCACTGAATGTTCAGTCTCATGTTCAGTCTCTACTGCCTCCCCTACCAGGGGACCCCTGGTAATAGTGCTCAGGAAGAAAAGTAAGAAAATAAATTCACAATAAGGCCTGAAAACATGGGTCAATTGCTAAACTATACTGTACACCTGTTCACACCTACAGTAATCACAGCTGTCAAATACAAACTTAAAGCCAATCCAAGTCTGACAAATGAAAGGCTGTTTTCTGAGAACTGGTGTTTAATGGTAGAGCCTAGGCCATAGGTCAATCTACACACTACGGTTCATTCAGAACTGGTGTTTAATGGTAGAGCCTAGGCCCTAGGTCAATCTACACACTACGGTTCATTCGGGTAAACAAAATTAAAACAGAGGTCTCATGTTTCTTGACCTTATTTGGTTTCCATCACCCTGAATTACGTCTCAGCATTTACTTCATCACTTTCAGGGCAATAACACATGCACTTACGTCACTCTGAGACCTTAATCACTGTTCCCTCCATACGCTCTGTTCTGGCTCATTCACATTGACATATTGGGATTGGCTTTTGTCCTTTACTCTCAAGCATGTCGGCAGATGCAGCGTAGCAGCAGGTGCACTCTGTTGTTTATCACTGTCAGTGCCGATGTCACAGCCCACAGGCGACAGAGTGCAGAGTGACAGGGTGATATAAATGTATAAATCTGGTTCTTATGTTTCGTCCATTACTTGTGATGCACATAGATCTGCATCATAATGTTGTCTCTTCCTAATTGTAAGTAGATAGTTATGTTATATTGTTGTATGTTATATCCCCTTGGGGAAACTTGTCCATTACATTTGGCCCATCCTAACTCATTGTAAGTTGATATGAAGCACAGAAAGCTGTGACCTGATTATCTGATTAGCCTTCAACACACTCCATAACATACAAAAACATAACACTCATCACTCTATTTGCTGTTTAGAATGGACCAATTTCCAATGGAGGACAGAGGTCACTGAGGCTACTGTCCGGAGCATTTGTGAATGGACACTTCTTCACACACAGTCTGTAAATGTCATCATGTCTCATTGGTTGGCCATTTGCACATCTAATGAGGCACAGCTTTCTGGTAAGAGGAGAGAATATTGAATTGCTCTGAGGTAAAGAGAGCTTGTTCCATGCAACACGGCGCCTTGCAAATTCAACACTTTTTGCAGTTTAATTTAATTTATGTGGTACTTTCCAGTGTCTGGAGATTACTGTGTTTAAAGCCTTCTCCACAGTGTTTGCCCACACCACTGCATTGCTTGTTTAAGCTTAATCACATTGAATTGGAGCCATAAACGGTGTTTATTGTTTAACGAGAGGAGCTTTTTTTTCTCAGTTTAGCTCCTTGGGAATTTTGCTCTTGCTCTTGCTTGTTTTCACACATTACTTTCGTCTCAATATTACAATGCAAAGATTTTCCTCTAAAGTATTTATTTCACATAACCTCAGCCCAGCGTGTTAATAAACCCTAGAGATCTTGCCCCTGTCTTTTTCCCCTCATAAATCTGCTCTCTGAAAATAGCCGATCTCTACAAGCTTACAGTGCATCACAACTCTTGTGACTTGTGAGCTTGTACTGTAGAAGCTTGTGGATCTTCTTTTTGCTAAATGTTCGCCTATTTTTGACAAATGCTTGCCTATTTTATGCCATGTCCAGAATAAGGACACTCGGGTTCATGCATAGTTAACTTTCATTCACTCACTTTTGCTTGTGTCAACTGGAAAGTGGTGGCCTGCACCTCCAAGGGGCTGTTTGTTTGCGTAAATGGGGGTCATGAGATGATCTCAGTACAGTTGGAAAAGGGCAGCGAGTGTGAGAACATTATGTCATCAATTTCCATATTATATTGATAACAGTGGTGGAAAGTATAAAGTACTCAAGTAGGACTGTACTTTTTTTTTTAGGTTTCTTTGTTTTCTACTTTACTGGAGCATTTCCAATTTTAAATACTTTTACTTCTACTCCACTACCTCTCAGAGGCAAATGTTGTCCTTTATTCCACTGCAATTATTTAAAAAAATAAATACAAATAAATTGTGGTTACATTGTAGATTTCAATTATCATTACCGTAACATACATTAACACTTCAGCCCTATAATGGCTACAGTATACTGCGGCTATTATATCCCTAACCCAAGATCACAACGCATCACAAAGCCTTGTGAGCTTGTATATCTGCTCTTTTCAAAAGATTTGTTTAAAGGACAACTTTGTTTTTTTTCCCCAACCAAGGTTCATGTTTAGGTTGTTATTAGAGAAAGTAAAAGATAAGTGTTAATTTTTTTTTTTTTCATTTGCTGCTTTATTTTGTTTTAGCAATTTTAGCTGTTTTTGACAGGGGGCGAGGGTATGTATTTTTTGACAAAGAATTATGGCGATGTCAAAAATAGCAAAAATCGCTAAAACGAAAGAAAGCAGCAAATGAAAAGACCACCCATCTTTTACTTTCTCTAATAACAACCTTTAAGTATATTTTGATGCCAATACTTTTGTACTTTTACTAGAGTCAATTTGGAATAGCAGATTTTTACTTTACTTTATTTTACTTTTACTATTAAACAGAGCATTTATATTGTGGTATTGACACTTTTACTTTAAAAATGTGAGTTCATGATAATAATAACATGCAAAAGGTTCTACTGATTATGCTACACATCCTATGTGAAGCTGACAAAACATGACATTATTCCATGGTTGGTAATTTGCCATATTATAATTAATATAATATATACACTTGCATCATGTATGCATGCTCATAAACACATGCACAAATAAATACACACTATGTTTTTTACTCCTAATGCCGGTGATGCCAGAGGTGTCAGAGATGATTTGTAACATAATGACACAGATAAAACAGTAAAACAAATAAATAAATATACATCCTTATGACTCATAATAACTTTAATACACTCCAATCACGTGTAAGTTCATGTAGAAAGAATGCAATAAAAGCACATACAATTTATGAAGTGATTTAAAGTGTTTTCAGTATATCAGAACACAATATTCTTATTCATAAAAACACTATTTATCATAATGTCACCATTTTCATTACAGCATAAAGTCTACGTATAAACTGAATTCATATACATTCTATTTTTTATTTTATTTCTGGTGCCAGGCTAGTCCAGATTTATGTAGCCTATGAGTTAACACCATCAAGACAAACCAGAAGGGCTAGACTGTAATCTGCTATAACACTAAACACTTTCAAAACAGAATTCATGTGTCGGGACTGTTGGCCTAATACATTGATATAAAGTTCAGTTAAAATATTCTATGAAGCCAAAGGTTCAGTCTCTCACAACATGCGAGGGACTGAACAGTATCTGAACAGCATCGGTGTAGCTAAATAACAATATACCTGTATTGTCGCTGTTGGTGGAAGCCTTGCATGTCCAAAAACTGGAAAAGATAACCTGTGTTCCAATGAATCTAATGTAGTTTTTTGTCACAAGCTCTTATTAAAAATAGGTTTATTATCTATAAAACCTCACAGCATGGATGTACACACTTTCACTTTAATTTTCAACATGTTTCAAAAATAGCGAAGATCGATATGCTGTGAGCTTGTAGATCAGATATTTTTGCTACTTTTGTATGACACCGTGTATGATGAAGTAGGACATTTCAACAAAAAGGTTGAATGCAAGGTTTCTGCTCTACAGCAACAATGCATTTATTGACAGGGCTGCATATCTTCATTATTATAGAAGAAAACAAAAGCCGAAACTCTGTTTTAGGATGGATTTTCCCGCCATGTGGTGAGATTTATTATTTATTTACCTTCTCATAGAGAAGAATATTCTTTATTAATCTATACACATTGATTTTGTGAACATTTTCTATTCTAAAATTGACTCTTAAGTCTTAAAAGTGCTATTTGTAAAGATGCAGAATAGACATTCAAGCATTAACGTCTAGACTCTAAACTTTCAAACCACCCAGTAACTGTCCACCAAACTGATAACACTCTGTAGCAGTGGAAAGATGTTAATACTTTAGCACTTGTGTTGCGAACAGACATATGATAGTCTTTTTATAAATATGGCACTGGTAATAATTGTACACTTGGAAGATGGAAAAGGGAACATGTTCAATGGAGATTACATATTTTGTATGCACTCCAAGTCCGTGGAACAATAACACTCTCTTCAGAGACACATCATGGTACCACACTGTACAGTACATTAGTCATGGAACTATAAATGAACATACGGTAGGTTATGTGCTTCAAAACTACTGTAAAACAGAGTGCAGTATGAATTGATGCTTAGCTAGCAAGCAATACAAAGGCAGCACAAATACCAGTGCTTACTCATCAAGATTCAATGATTTTCTATTTACCATAAAGACCACAAGCATACTGACTCAGGCATTCTAGTTTACTGGACATATGGACTTTCACATTCAAGTTTTCCACGGTGTTTGAGCAGTTATTTAAAGTTAAGGCGACAGCTCTGCCGTCATTGACATGTGAATCATGAGATGTATCATCTCTGTCCTTAACATCTGCTGTGGTCGAAATAAAAGAAGACACTTGCGTTATAGTTGCGAACGCAGTGAGCATTTACTATGAGACCCAGCAGATCATGTCTGTCTGTCTGTGTGTCTGTCACGCTGTAACACCACCCGCCCACCACCAGAGGGCGCAGCTGTATCACACACAAAAACACACCCACACACACACACAACTTAACTTTAAAAAAAAAAACGTAAAAAGGAAAAACTTTAAAAGGAAAAACTTTAAAAAAAAAAAACTTAAAAAAAAATTAACACAAAAAAAAGAGAACTTAAAATTACATAATTTATTCTAATTGTTGTTTTTGCAATTTACGAGCTGCGTTCGCTTCCCGCGTTCGCGCGTCTTACTTGTTATCCATCATTGTACTAAATTTGCTATATGCTTTACTCTGTTTTTAAGCCTTAAGTGGTTTTCAATGAAATTACAGTCTTGTTTGACAAGTTAGCTTTGACCAGTCTTTAGGAGTCTCACCAACAATTCAGTTCAAACAATAACAAGGATCGGATGTCAGATTAATTTCTCTTCCACTGTCTCTGTGCTGAGCGACACTTGAAGTGCTTGGTCTTTTGCGCATGTCTGCATAACAGTCACAGCCGAGATGTCCTTGGTCACATATGTACCCTCTCTACTCTCTTTTTCCATTTTCTCATCATCACTGACCTGTTCTGTCGAGTAAGAGCACTGGGAGTCTCTGACTGAAGGCTGTTCTGTCGAGTAAGAGCACTGGGAGTCTCTGACTGAAGGCGGTCTAGAGTCAAACTGTCCATCTAAATGATGGAAGCCAGTGTACATTTCACCTGCTTTGGGCAGGTAGAGAAGGGTCTGAGAGGTACTGGATATGGATCCATCTCTCAGATCGCGGGACATCAGGATGTGAATGTCCTTAGTAGAGATGATGGAGGACAGCCGATTAGTGTCCATGCAGTGGAAGTGTCCCTGTCTTTGTTGTCTCCGTGCTCCAATCTTGCAAGAGACGCATTTGATTTTCTCCAGCAGCTTTAGAAACACAGCCTTGCGAAGCAGGATGTAGATCCAGGGATCGAGGATAGGATTGAAGGAGGCGAAACGAATCGCTCGCAGATCGGGATTCTTTTCCAGCCGTAGCTCCACTGGAGTCTTATACAGCTGGTTCCAAAACACCTGAGCCTGAAAGACAATATATAAATTAAATATATAATAGGGCAAAAGCAGGATAGTTAAGTATATATGTGCAATGCTCGTGCAGCAATCTGGGAACCCATTTGCAAAAAGGGGGGGGGGGGGGGGGGGGGGGTGGCTGCTTTTGAGAGATTAGAATCAAAGTGACTCAAAAGAAAAACACAATTGAATACTCAAATCTCTCAACAGCACCAGACATCAATGACACAATCAGCTACATTTTTGATAGCTCTTTTGAAAGCCTGGAAGTCTTAGGCCTACTGAATTGAAAAGAAAAATCACACCCGTGTGAAGTGAGGGGCACTAATATATTAAAGTTTAACTCATGTTGATTAGGTGATGTAAAACAAACGGTGCCAAGACAAACATTAAATTCTCTTTATTGTTAATGGCTTAATGTTTGTGTTAGGGACAAGATGACGTAAATTTCCCTTCATTGTCAATCACGTTTTTAAAACAAACATTGAACTAAAAACAAACATTAAACCTATAGGAGGGGCTAGCGCGGCAGCGCCCCTCAAAAATAACAATAATCAGGAGGCCCAATTTGTCTTCTCTCTCAGGGGGGTCCAAAATGTGAAGACCCCTAGATTAAAGCATTGATTGATGATTCAATTGACTGACATTTGTATTGAACTTAAAATTCCAAGGGAAAAAAGGTACACAAGGCTTGTTTCCACTGTGGTCCTTAGCAGAATTAAGAAAACTCAATTACACACAAAAAGTGTTAATACAATGTATTAATGATAAAATATGTGCATACGCTTTTGTGCGTAAAATACGCGCGCAATTTAATGACAAGAAAACAAACTTACTACAAGTGGAATGGAACAGACGAGCACCACTACCGACGTGCCGATGAGCAGAATAACCATCTGGATCTCTGCACCATTTAGGCAGCCGAAGCTGCGTCCTCCTCTCCTCCTCAGATCCACAACATTCCGCCCCACGTCGGTGCCCAGCGACATCCTGCGAACAAAGCGCAGGTGCATCCGAATCAAAGCTCCGCACACCAGCACGTTACAGATCACGGTGGCGAGGATAAGAACGGAGCTGAAGCCAGCATATATGAAGGAAAAAGCGGCGCCGCTGGTGTGGTTGCTCCTCCAGTCTATGAAGCACCAGGTCTTCGGATACTGCTGTTTGACTTGTCCAAAGCCCATGCTGGGCAGCGCGCAGAAGAGCGCGTTGGAGATGTATATTGCTAGGAGCGTCAAGCCCGCCAGTCTCTTGTCAACGAAGTCGTTATAGAAATATGCATGATTTATGGCCATGTATCTCTCTACTGACATCGCACATATGATGCTCAGTCCCGCCAGAGAGAAGAAGAGCAAGGTGAATCCAAAGTACTGACAGAGCGAATCTCCTCCCGGCCACGATCCTTTCACGTAAGTGGCGATGGTGACTGGACTGGCGAGCAGTGTCCCCAATAGGTCTGTGACTGCCAGTCCACAGACCAGTGTGTAAAACGTGGTCTCTTTCTGCTCTTTTCGCGATTTACACAGAACCACTATAGCGATGACATTCCCGACTACACCGAAAATAAACATAATAGACGGTATGGTCGGGACCATGATCCTACCTGTCATTGAGTGATTGCTCATTTTAGTGACCTTTAAGCACAGCTCAAGAAGTAAAAACATATATAATGTATCGCCAGTATTTCCATTCTGCAGTCAACAGGTGCCTTAATGGCACCAGTGCAAAAACACCTGACAAACATTGTTGTTATAGTCACAACAATTTGTTTCTTCAAACTAACTTTTATCCAAGTTGACTTGTTAGTTGATTACTGACAACTCCTCCCTAGAAAAGTTTGCCACACATAAAGCCTTCTCGCCGACGCCGAGACATTATACCTGGAGGCTACATCAAGTCAGTCAGAGCCAGAGGTCCACAATACGAGTGAGTTCAGTTCATTGAAATTTGTCTAAATTCTCCTCTGTAGAATGTCGTCCCGCCCCTTTATTTCACTGCCCCCCGCACGCACGCACACACACCGTACACGCACGCACACACTGCGCGCGCACGCACACACACACACACAGTGCCTGTCACCTCTTGTCAGAAAAAGCCTCGACTGCACTCATTCACATCCTGTCTCTGACTCCCATATAGGCTACTGATTACAACAATCATGTCAAGCTTTATTAAAAACTATCCCTAAAACATATGCCAAGAGTAATGATTTAGATAGAAGCTACCGGTATAAAAGTAATGAAAGGAAAAGAAAAGAAAGCAAATGGGACAAATGCATTGTGTGAGAGGGAGGATGACTGATTTAAGCAGTCACACCTGGCCTGAGTCAAACTAGAACTGGACTCAGAGCTGGGTGTGGCTGCGCACCTGTTGTGCATGGACTTGATCAAGGCACAACAGGATAAATCAGTCATCTCCACAAACAGTCAGAAAAGAGGCTCTGTCCGGACAGTGCCTCTTTTCTGACAAAGATAGGCTCAGCACAGAAATGCAAAAACTATCAGTACGGTATAACATATTTGGTAGTAAATTAAAATAAGCATATAGGAAATGTCCATATTGGCTCCATTGCACGGTCATGATAAGGAGCATGCTGACTTGAATCGGCTGATAACATCCGAAGTGGGTGATATTATACATGTGAGTCACGACTCACCACATAAACATAATACCGGTAGTCATTGTTTAATTTACCTCCATAGCTCTCTACTCACAGAGACAAGAATAATACTACAGTAATAATTCTGCCTGCCTCTGTCCTCACTATCACCCAGAGTAAATAAACACAGTGTACGACAGAGGGTCAGCTATGATACCCCTGGCCCAGGTCTGATGCAATGTGTGTAGACCACAGGTTCACAAACACTGGTTTCAGGACCCATTTGTGGGGCGCGGACACATTTTCATTTTGTTTTCATGGTTTTCATGGTTGTAGATCAGCTATTTTCACTAGGGACTTTGGGTCCCGGGCAAACGTCTAATTTCTCTTTTGGATCTTGAGCTAAAAAGTTTGGGAATCGCTGAAGACTTTAAGGTCCCAATTACAGCTACTGAATTTGCTGAAATACTCAAACCATAATTATCAGATCGCAGTGCAGTATTTGAAATGTATCTATACAGTACCTTTATCTATCCTTTCCCTTAAAGCAGTGGTTCCCAAACCTTTCTGGCCATGCAACCCCTGTTACCTCCCGACCTTTATCCACATATATGCACATATATGAACCTAAATATTCCATATATATGCAGGATAGGCTATATTCTGCATATACTTGCCATATATTGGCATATGTTAATATATTTAAAAAAATAAAAAAACCATAGCACAACCATTAGCCTTTTCATGTCGCTCACCCCCTAGAAGGCGTTCACGCACCACGCAGCACAAGGGGTGCACGCACCACAGTTTGATTGTATTTGAGTCTTTTGTTTAATGTAATGTTGTTTAACCGTTAAACAACATTACATTAAACAAAAGACTCAAATACAATCAATTATGGCTCTTGAAATCACTAATTTGTTGATTGAAGTATACTACCAGTAAGACGCCCTGAGGGTGAGAAGCGACCTCGCCCTAAAACAACAGAGCTTCTTAATACGGCACAGTTAATAGGAGTTATACTATTAATCTTGTGTCAGTGAGGTCAGATGTAAAGTTGCTGGCCGGCTCCATATGCAGATGTAGGTGATGATCCAGTCTTCTCCATGTGTGGTTATCCAGGGTTTGATTAGGTCAGTGTCGTGATCTTCATATACAGTATGGGGACGGCCATATGGAGCCGTCCATATTTTCTCTATTTAGTTTCAAATATCTTTATTGTGAAGCACAAAAATGGGAAATGTGTGATTTAAATAATTTCGTTATAATATTATGTTGTTATGTTGATATTATTTAATGACATTCCCAAAATAGGGACATCAGGTTGAAAGTGGTTAAGTTATCCTAGCAGTAGCCTCGGTACCCAGGCTTTTCCCCCCGGTTTAGCAGAGGTTATGGCATATGGGATTATTCACATCAGTTCTTTTGTTCACAAACTACCTACTGCACAGTACCTTGGCTGGAGTGAAACAGCCACATGTGTTGAACTCCCAGGAACACAAACCTTGAGTCCCCACGTCATGTGTGACGTCATTAGACTAGACTGACCCCGCTGGCTCAAACAACACATGCATGCTGCTTTCTCTGTTCACAAGGTAGGCCTACTGCATGTGAGTTTTTTCTTACTATGGAATATTACATAACGGTCGCTTTTGATTATGAAAATGCCCGTTTTTATGTGTGTGATATTGGCCATATTACGTCACCCAATGAAATTGTGCCACAATAACTCCAGTGTTATTGTGTTGTTGTTATTGTGTGTGTGTGTGTGTGTGTGTGTGTGTGTGTGTGTGTGTGTGTGTGTGTGTGTGTGTGTGTGTGTGTGTGTGTGTGTGTGTGTGTGTGTGTGTGTGTGTGTGTGTGTGTGTGTGTGTGTGTGTGTGTGTGTGTGTGTGTGTGTGTGTGTGTTGGGCCTTGGTAGAATGTTCTGTAAGTAGATTTGAAAGATTACACCTCTCATGAATGTGCTTTTCCTGGATTTGTTTGTGGAAGTCAGATAACCTGCAGCGTGGTCCTATGACCACCAGTGTACAGCTCAAAGAATGTAGCTGTGACTTCACAGACATAATCGTGCAGTCAAGTGGGACTTGTAGCGAGACTTGTTTATCCAAATGCTGACAGGAGACAACATGGTCTGTATAGATACAGACAGAAAAAAAGAAAAAAGCCAGTGCTTTAATTCCTGCACCAAACAATCCCAACATTGTTTGTGAGGTCTATGTGTAGGTCTACGTAAACTGAACGTAAGCAGCCTCTAAGCCTTTCCACTTGGAGGAAAACACACTGATGACTTTTCTCCATTTGTAGTTGTTTTGGGCCTGACTACCTTGCCTCTAAGGACAAGATGGAAGATGAGAGGGGAGAGAACAACTAGAACCACAAATATGTGGCACACTGTGTGTGCCGCAGCAGATAGGCATAGCTCTGGGTGATTCCTTCACAACAGTGCCTCTGTTTTTGCCTTTAATGTTAGGGTTGAGACTTTTGATTTATAGGCATGCTGTAGGTCTGGGCTTGTCATGGGCCTTCCTATTTAAAAACACAACAGCCTGTAGAGCAGAACGCCACAGTTATTACTCCATTTCTATGGACAGTTACAGACACATGTACAGACACATTCACTTGTTTGTGGGATGGCTGAGAGAGCTACCTGTCCTCATTCCAAGCCTGCAATATGGCTCTGGGTATTTTCAAAGTGGTTCTTTAATCACTGTGAAGTGTGAACCAGTCGATTCTGCAGCGCATTATATACATGTTTGTTGCTCAAGGCTGATTTGTGTGTGATGGTAGTTTAGGTTGTGAGTATAGTAGTGGCAGCCAAACTCTCAGTCTGTTGAATAATTGTTGTATAATTAGTCTACTCTAGGGTTACTTAAACTATGCATTGAGACTCAAAATACAGTACAATGCAGGTCTGTCTCTGATGGGTCCACACCTAAGATGTTTTTTTATATAATAGTTTATTATATAAATGAGAAAAAGAGGTTGCGCATCAGCAATGGTTTTCAGTGGAGTGCTAGACCCAAACTATAACAAAAAACATTGCATGGATGCACCTGGGACGTATCCTCAGTGATGTATCCCAAGGTCTTTGGGGTTTCGGGTCTCTCGAACATCATACCTCTCACTCAGGCGACCCAGCCGGGGTGATCAAGTCCCGACTTACGTCCCAGTAGCTACCCTCGATCAGTCCCATTAGGGAAAGACAGGGCCACACAATCCGGCTGGGAGGTACGCTTCTGGCGCATGGAAGGACTAGGCTCTGTGGGTTGACTCCTGTCCGGGCCCCTCCTACGTCTCACCAGGACCACTCCTGCTCTAACCAGGCCCAGGACCTGTGCGTTGCACCAGAGTCCCAGCACCAGACACTTCATTTAGGAGTGGTGGATTCCTAAGCTGCAATGGTTCCGCAGACTCCACCCGAGCGAGAAGTTGGTGCTGCAGGCTACGCTTGCGGCTTGAATGGCCCTCCTAAAGGCCTCACCGATGGTTGTTTGGGCTTCCTCCTCACGGAGGACACAGGCTGGGGCGCTAACCCATACTGCTCACCCGGTTGCCGTCTACATTCCGGCTGTCACCCGTCTCTCCGGTGGTCACCAGACTATACCTGGTTGCCACATAGTCTATTCCTATGAGTCACTATAAATAGAAGAACTATAACAAAAAACATCGCATGGATGCACCGGACGTATCCTTAGTGATGTATCCCAAGGTCATCAGGGTTTCAGGTCTCTCGAACATCATACCCCTCACTCAGGCGACCCAGCCCGACTTACTTCCCAGTAGCTACACTCGATCAGTCCCATTAGGGAAAGACAGGGCCACACAATCCATTGGAACTACTCCAGAACTACTCTGCCAGGGCTGGGAGGTACGCTTCTGGCGCATGGAAGGACTAGGTTCTGTGGGTTGACTCCTGTCCACTCCTGCTCTCACCAGGCCCAGGACCTGTGCCATTGCACCAGAGTCCCAGCACCAGACACTTCATTCAGGAGTGGTGGATTCCTAAGCTGCAATGGTTCCGCAGACTTGACCCGAGCGAGAAGGTGGTGCTGCAGGCTCTGCTTGCGGCTTGAATGGCCCTCCTAAAGGCCTCAGCGATGGTTTGTTTGGTTTTGACACAGGCTGGGGCGCTAACCCATCTCCAATATACCGGGTTCATCAAAAAGTAGGAATGAATAAAATCCCAAAAAGGTAGCACATCCAAACTTTAAAATAAATGGAGGACAAAATCCTTTTTGGGATTTTTTTTTAAATTCGGCTGGGCACACTGTAGCAGCTTTACACATGCAGAACTGGGAGATTCCCAGTACAAAGACTGTTTTGGCCTGTTTATTAGCCACTTTCTCAACTCGAAAACCCTGGATTAAAAACCTTTTTCGTTTTTTGTTTGTTCTTTTATTATTTTCATATTAAACAGGATACGGTCTAAGCCCTTTGTCAACCGTCTGCAAACCGAACCACGTGTCCACCTGTTGAAGAAGAAAAAGAGGGGTGAAATGAAGTATTGGAAAATAAAAAAGGTGCACTGCAATGTTTTCACACTTTGCATAGACTGGCAGCCCTGAGTGATGGCAAGAGGTAGTGTAACTGTTCTGACACCTGCAGTGTGTGTGCCAGACCAGTGCGGTACAGTGCGGTACAGTGCGGTACATTGATAGGATTCTAATTGGGGACGAGGGGCTGATCTTAAACAAGAAAGGTTCTACGGGATAACCTGTCTGTCTGTCAGCGGCCAAAGATCCCCCCCCCCCCCCCCCCCCCCCCCCCCCGCAGAGGATTTCATGCTGTTATTTAAACCTTATAGGCCTACTTTGTACATTCAATTCAACCATAATGATTCTATTAATTTATGCCATCATAAATGCATTGGAAGTACAATATTGTTGATAAGCCCAATCTGTCCACATATTTTCAATTGAAAATAGAAGGAGGGCTTTTGTGTACGTTTACAAGGAGCTTTGGTAAACTACTAGATAGGCCTAACATCCGTATGCTATCTCATACAACATGACAAAACTGCAGCACCAACAATGAGATGTAAACTGTTTGCATTGGCAGCTAGGACAGTTTGAGATATCGTGCCAGCAAGGAAATAGTAACCCTAGCTGTGTCTCAAATGTGTTATCAGACCATGACATGAGTAGTATTTGTTTCTAAATGCCAATGAGGTAATCAGATTATCCCATCTCTCATTGGCATCTGTGATTTTGTACATGAAACGGCATACTTTTAACAACCACGTTTCATCTTTTTCATTATGATGAAAAACCCTCCTCAACACACAGGGACCCCAGAAAGGACACTTTATTCCCCAGGGCCCAGGGTGTGCATCCGAAGGGGGTTACACATAGTATATGGACGTACACGTACACATAAGCTTATCAAATTTCAATATGACATTGAGGAATCTCATTCATTAACCAACTGTTCCATCTCATAAGGTCAGTTTTCCCCTGAGGAGGGAATGAACTACCCAGGTGGCCACGCTTAATTGGCACCAAATAGCACCCTTACAGGAAGTGCTCAATCCAGTGTTATTCTGTCAAAACAAACAGTTTATATTCCATGGAGAAACCTAAGCACTCTATGTTGTTGTACAAGTGAACCATTGGATAAAGCCTCCTGCTAATCATTAACAGGGACAATGCTGTAGTAGAGTTACCTTACGGACAGTTATGGCTAATCTTTACAAGGACACGGAGGTGCGACCGCCCAGAAGGACATGATGGGAACAAGTGTGCAGGCTGCAGGGTATTATGCTGATGATGCATGAATTAACCAGATGAACCCTAGCGTCCCGATTCTGGAAATAGGCGAACATTTGGCGAAAATGTGCAAACATTCCAGAAAAATAGCAGAGCGCTACAAGCCAGTGTTGATTACGTCAACCAAAACTAAGGTAAAAATTACTACCCTTTTTCACTAAGGAAAACTAAACATAAACGAAATAAAAACTAAGTTATGGTGACTAAAACTAAGACTAAATATATTGACAATTGTGTCAACAAATTAAAAACTAGACTAAAATGTTAGGTAGGGACTAGGAGAAGAGATCCAGTAGAACTAAAAGACAAGTCATTTTATGCTTGGTTGCATGCTGAAAATTGCAGATCTACAAGCTCACAACTTGCAATCTGCTATCGTTGAACATTTTTTGAAAAATGTTGAAAGTGTTTGAAAACCTTTGAATAATTCTCTTCTGGGGGTGCCTGGCACAAAAGATTTTAAGATGCGGGGTCCGTGGGCAAATACATAGCATTTTTGGGCGGTCCAATGGAATTAAATAATTTGAGGACCAACCACTGATTTAGACGGCATTTGTAGAACCGGCCTCGGGTCTTAAAAGGTCCAGAACATTCAAAGAAGCAAACCAAAGCACATTAACCAAACCAAATGAAACTCATTGTTACGCATGCTGATGTGGACTCCTGATTAATCAACTAATTTATATTCCATGTAACGAGTACAGGAAGTGGTTCTGTGCGGACACTGAATGTGTGCTTACAGTTGGATGCTAACCTGCTGATGACAGCATGTGAATCATCATGTTTGATTATCCTGTTTAGTTTTGCTCTTATCTGGTAGTTCCACTATTATCCTGCTGGCAATTACTTATATGTTTCACCAGCACATACACTTTATGCCATATGATATTCAATGGATGTCATGTGTAAGCCAGATGGTAGACATTTATTAATTTGTGGGAAATGGAATTTGAGCTTCACCCCACTGATACGAAAATGAAAGCCTGGGTATCGAGGCTACCCCACTGATGGCTGCTCAGAGGCAGGGAGAGGCAGGGAGCTTTTTTGGGGGGGGTTCGTATCTTGCTCAGGGACACATCAACACATGCAGTATACTACTGGGCAGACTAGGAGGCCAATTGCATGACTTTGTTATTACCAGATGGCCAATGTACCCACTAAGCTATGTGTTTACTTGATGCTTAATGTGAGGGTTCTGTTCTGTTCTGATGAGGATTATGTGATTAGGTTACGACAACTTGATTTGCATCACTACTGAGACAGCAGGGGCAGGACTGTTCTGTTCTGAGGGGTGCAGTAGCCAACTGTAGCACACCTGAGCCATGAGTCCATACAACAGTACATACTTACATACAAAATCTGGAGTGTTCATTTGAACCACTTTCAACCCTGATACCCTGAAGAAGGGATTTTTTTACCGAAACGTTGGTAACCTAATAAAAGGTTTTTTTGCATCGTGACTACGAGCTGTGCGACCTCTCCTTCCTATTTCTTTTTTTTTTCAAGTTACGTTTTATTGAATTTTAATCAAACATACATGAAAACGAAACGACTGACAATTGACAATACATACAACCGAAAACAAAACAAGACAATATACGTACAATACACACAATACACACAAGGGGAGATGTCTGCCTCTCTTCTCTATCGATGATCATTCATAATACATAAGTACCTCAAACAGGTGCATATACAGGTTTAACTGAAACTATACAAAATCAGGTCTTATGGTAGAAACATGAGCAATCCATCTAAACCAGTTATCTGTGAAGACTTCAACTTGACCTCTGAAGCTGAATGTAATTCTCTCCATAATAAATATACTATAGATTAAATCAATCCATTCATTTATAGTTGGTATTACATTTGTAAGCCACTTTTTTGTTAAGGCTTTTTTGGATGCCACCAGCAATACCCTCAATAGATACTGATCCTGCTTTACAAATTGAAGTCCCTCCAGATCTGCAAGATACATGGTTTTAAAATCAAAAGGAATGTCAACACCAAAAACTGCTTCCAGGACACTGTGGACACTTCTCCAAAATGGAACCACAGAAGGGCAACTCCAGAACACATGAAAATGATTTGCCAATGTTTTCTCTCCTTCCTATTTCAAGTGATACTGTAGCTTAGTGTAACTAAATATAAATGATGACTTAAGTGGGTAACTCTGAGTTCAGCTAACAATCTCTGTTTTCACTGTGTATCATCACAGTTTGGGGGAAGTATAGTGGTCTTCCATCAGTGTCAACTCAGGGTTGAGTCAACACTATTTCCCAAAGTGTATTATTATTCTATTTATAGTGACTCATAGGAATAGACTACGTGACAACCAGGAATAGTCTGGTGACCACCGGAGAGACGGGTGGCAGCCGGAAAGTAGACGGCACCTGGGAGCAGTATGGGTTGGCGCCCCAGCCTGTGTCTTCCGTGAGGAAGAAGCCCAACAAACCCACGGTGAGGCCTTTAGGAGGGCCATTCAAGCCTCAAGCGGAGCCTGCGGCACCACCAAGGGCAAGGTGGAGCCTGTGGAACCGTTGCGGCTCGAGAATCCACCATTCCTGAATAAAGTGCCTGGTGCTGGGAGTCTGGTGCAACGCACAGGGCCTGACCTGGTGAGAGCAGGAGTGGACCTGGTGAGACGTAGGAGGGGCCCGGACAGGAGTCAACCCACAGAGCCTAGTCCTTCCACGCGCCAGAATGGTACCTCCCAGTCCCGGCAGAGTAGTTCAGGAGGAACGGATTGTGTGGCCCTGGTTTTTCCCTAATGGGACTGATCGAGGGTAGCTACTGGGACGTAAGTCGGGACTTGATCACCCCGGCTGGGTCACCTGAGTGAGGGGTATGATGTTGGGAGACCCGAAACCCTGATGACCTTGGGATACATCACTGAGGATACGTCCCAGGTACATCCATGTATGTATGTATTTTGTTATTATAATTCTTCTTCTTCTTTTTCGTTTTCTTATTATATTCTTTTTTTTAAAGCGTTTAGTGAGTAATTTTTCTCAGGAGGTAGAGGTCCCTGAGCTACTGAGCACATGGAATTAACCATGCTTTGTGTCGCCCTGAGCAGGAACCTCAAATTGCCCCCCATGCCCTCACCCTGAACAAGCCACTAACTTGCCTTGGGGACTACAAATTCTCCTTTAGATCATAGTTTTGTGACCCCTCACCCTCGGGTAGCATATCAATGCTCAATGTTTTGCTGCAGCCAGCCCAGGTCCGAGGCCTTAAGGCTTTTGTTGCATGTCATTCCATTTGTATCTCCTGCCATCCCTGTGTCTCTACGCAAAACTGACGGGTGGAAAACAGAACGCACATACATTTCGTTGCGGAGAACATTATTAGCCAAATCTCAGCTGGAGGTGTGGATGCGATGCATTGTTGTGAGCTTATAGGTCTGATATTTTTAACGCATGACGGAGCATAAATAAGACATACAGTAGGGCCTACAGTTTTCTCTAATGACTTACTATCTTTGTTTATAATAGGCTATACAGTGTATAGCCTATTATAAACAAAGATAGTAAGTAATTTGTGTGTTGATTCAGCATAATAAAGAGAGAAGGTACAGTTATCAGTGAGTAGACGGTCACTGTCGCCTCCCAGACCCCGGTCGAAATGTCCGACATTTTACTAAACTGCTAAATAAATGTTAGTGTATAGTATACACTAACATTTATTTAGCAGTTTAGTAAAATGTTTAAAATTTGCAAATGGTTATAAAGATTATACATTACTGTCACTTAGGAGAAGATAAACAAATTAATCAGACAGCAAAGTTATCTGATTTCTAATTATTCCCCTATGACTGTGCTCTTTATTTATGAATAACAAAAGGAAGTAATATGCCCGTGTCAGAACACATACAAATCATCCATATCCTCAAGCTAAATAGCAGAGAAATTAGACCTTATTTGTTTTCACTTAAATCACTATGAGAGGTTTAAAATGTTAAACATGTTGTGATGTCATCCTTGATGAATAATGAAAGATTAATCAACATTGTCTTCCTCTAGAGTTGGGCTGTGCACAGGCCAGCCAAGAACAAGACAGCCAGCAACATCTTGGGCTCTTAGTTATATGACTCACACCTATAAATACTAAATAGACAACTCTGTTCCTGTTGACTTTAGTTGAAACAGAAGAGGAGAAATATATGAAAGGCTACATTTACATACTGAAGCAGAAGAAAAGTACGTTTTGTATCCCATTGCGTTACAGAACAATCCTTTTCTTCGTAAAACGATGCACCATCCTGTATATTCTGACAAATACAACAATGAGAATGTCAATTGTTCCACAAAGGGTTGTGTGTGTGTGTGTGTGTGTGTGTGTGTTGTGTGTGTGTGTGTGTATTTGAAATCTAGGCAAAATGATAATTGTTTCATTAATCACTTTAGAACATACTGTTCAGAATGGAGAGTAGGGTAGTCATTGTAGCTAACAATTTGATGGAAAAGTGCTGACTTTATTAGACGCATTGGTTTCTTGAGAGCAAACCAATGCCTTTGAGCAAGCATATTCCACCAACAAGCATGTTCAGTATAGCACAAGTGGTCTGTATGTCTAGGGTCAGTAACATACCGTATATACCGTATAGATGATAAGAAAAAAGCCATTAGCCACATTGGACAAAGTCAACAGATATAAATATCCCCCTTACTTGAGCCACTGATTTGGAAAAAGTGCTTGTATGGGTGAAAGGAAGTCAAAGAATAATGCTATATCAGTGATTTTATCTGCGTAAATGACTACTGTCTTTATTTTACCAAGGTAAACATTGCATCATCAATACAGTACATATTTTCATACTATAGTATATAGAGCAGCGGCTCCCAAACCTTTTTGGCCATGCACCCCATTACCTCCCGACCTAGCTGACGCACCCCCCACATGGACACATATGGAGACATATATTTCCTATATATCCACATATATGAACCTGAATATGACATATATACAGCATAGGCTATATTCTGCATATACTTTCCATATATTGGCATAATATGTTAATATATTTAAAACTAGAAAAAGTGCCCCTCAGGGCACAGGTCTCCACCCGGCCAGGTCAGGTTGTGGCCTCCTGGTGGCGCTATAATAGGCCAATGTGAAAAGGGTGCCATTTGTTCTTACACCATTAATGGCAATTGGATGATTTGAGGCATTTTGTTCCAAAAATGTATTTGGAAAAGTCCACCTGTTGGTGGCACTATAACAGGCCAATGTGAAAAGGGTGGGATATATTCCTCAGCCTAGTAGGAAAGTCTGTGAAAGATTTCACGTAAATTGCATGTGCATTTGAGGCATTTTGTTTCAAAAGGGCCAATCCTGCAAACTTTGAAAACCTATGTTAGCCAATTAGGATGGACTATGAAATTTCGGACAGATCCATCTTGAAGATAGTGTGTAACGATTTGCGGGATTTTTGGACAGAATCTGGAGGAGTAATATAAAAAAAAATGTGTTTTTCAAAGGTTGGCCTCCTGGTGGTGCTATAACAGGCCGTTCTGGAAATTTTGGGGCAGAGGTTCATCGTTGGCATCCAGGGAGTGTGTGCGCGAAATTTGGCATCGACCGGGTTAACGGTGCCGGAGATTAGCTATTCACAGTCGGACGGACGGAGTGCAAAACATACTCTCTCCCCATGCCTTCGACCTGGTGGAGACAATAAAACCATAGCACCACCATTAGCCTTTTCATGGCACACACCCCCTAGAAGGCGCTCGCGCACCACAAGGGGTGCACACTGCACTGCGAACCACTGGTATAGAGTATTTAGCTTATAAGTATTTTTCAAGTGGAACACAAACAGATATGTCAATGTGTCTCGCCAATACTATATCTACGTACCCCCCCCCCCCGGTCATAAGCGAGTAATAAACCACACCATTTAAGAACTTATGTTCCCCTTTGGTCAGGGACAGTCCATTCAGTTCTAAGTTCATTCATTTCCTTTGAAGGGACATTTCGACCAGGGTCTGGGAGGCGACAGTGACCTTCTGTCACGTCTACTCACTGATAACTGTACCTTCTGTCTTTATTATGCTGAATCAACACACAAACATCACTGTGAGCAAAAGCATCTCAGCTCTCAGGGAAGCAGTCGGCAAGCAGTCTATGGATTACAATGGCTCTTGTTTGTGGGTATATTCATCCTGCTCTGCATACCAGGCTGTTTCCTAAGATCATGCCATGAATACTGAATACGTAGCTACAACATAATGTGGAATTAACACATTATGTTAGGTAGGTTAGGTACGTATGGGCCATTTTCTCTCCACTGATAACTTATATATGTACAGTACATACAGTGGAGACACCGTTCATTCATACGTCATCACACAACCGTTTCTCATTCTTCAGTTGAAGAATGTTGATTTTTCTTCCCCGCCCCCCGTCAGCAACTAATCAAATACAAGTCCATGGTAATGTACGCACATCCAACACAAACTTGACAGGTGTAGATGAATAGGCTACTAAAGTTTAAGTCAAAACATTCATTATATGCACACTTCTCTAAATACACCCACAGCGCCATTTTATTTAAGGTACGTATGGTTCGTCCGGAACAGATGTGTGTTGAGTATTACCTTCCTTAATGACCGGAACATCCAGAAAACTGACTGGATTCTAAGGAAAACCTCAAATAGTTAGCAGATACTGGTGGAACTCATCCAGTGTTCATCCAAGTTGAAATATGGAGATACGAGCAACGATTATGAATACATTCAGGTGGGTTACAGCTTTTATTTTGGGACTGGCCCATTTCCTGATCCATACTGTACACTTGCATGTCATTTACAGTATGTACATGAAGGCCTGGCGGTTGAAACATTGTACCTCCAATAGAATGGAGTCTGGGAGCATTTAGATTGATGTGCAGATAATGCTTCAGGGTTTCCTGCAGACCCTTTTTACCCCGGGGCTGCATCTTTGGCACCGTGCCAAGACAAGCCAAGAAAGAAAGAAAACATGGAGTGAAATCTTTATTATACTACAGGCAATTGGTTGAAATAAGCTCGCAAGCTGTGCTGAAATAGGCATGGCATGACATGACAGCACACCTATAGACGTTAATAGATTTGAGAACCGATTTATCAAAAATTTAGATAAAGTGTTAAGAAACTTCTCTTTTTTTGAGGGCAATGATAATGAATCCAAATTAATTAATTTTAAAAAATCTGCAAGATTCTCCTGCCGGCCAGCAAAGCTTTTTCCTGCAGGAAACACTTGTCAATTAGACCCACTGTACAATTTGTTGCCGTCTTGTAGAAAACTTGTATTTTAATAAAATAAATAGCTGATCTACAAGCTGTTTTCTCTCGACCGGCAAGCAGCAGTTCTACTTTGTGGTTGTGTAACATGGCTTTCATTCTCCTGGGAGAAAACGTTCAAAGATGCTTTTGAGATAAAATCCCAGTTCCACACACACCTTCTAGGACAGAGGGGAGGAAAAGGAGTGGGAGGATGTGATGCTAAGATATTTTCCCTGGCTTGTTCATAGCTTTCTTTTTGCTTACATGAGGTCATAGCGACCACTAGACTTCACAATTGATGTGTGTACATTCCACTAAAACTGTCCACAACACATCAAATACTGTAGATGTGCCACAAAATCCAATGAGAATGAACTGTTGAGGACACCATGCTAATTTGTCAACATCCATGAATTTTGTATTTATTTAAGCCTTCATTTGTACCAGAAGCACACCGTAACAGGAAATAAAAAAGAACAAAATCTCCAAAGGTGATTTGACAGACAAAATCACGTATTAACTATTACACAGTTGTACAGCTTTGCAGAGATAAAGCAATACTCTGCAAATACAATACAATGCAGACAGTGTGAACAATAAGTGCCAGTGGTCAGTGATGTCAACCTTCAGAGGCCTGCTGTTCTGCAGCTCTGGCAGCCACCCTCTTCTGTCTCTCCTCCTCGGCCCTCTGCATGGACTCCTTCTCCCTCTGGATCAGACCACTCTTCTCGACCTCCCAGTCCTGCAGCCTGCTCTGGTACTGGTCCAGATCCGGCTGCTCAGCTGTAGCCAGGGCCTGGCGGGCCATTGCAGACACTAGAGCATGCAGGGAAGCCGGATCCACCTTACCCTGCGACTCCAGCTGGCCACTGAGTTCCTAGAGAGAGGGTGGAGGCATAGCTCACTTAGCATAGATGCACAGCTCCACAACATCACTGAGCCATTGTTTCATATGGAAATCAACAAACACATTTAGCAGTGGGGACAATAAGGGATCACTGTTATTCGGCTGCTTATTGTAATGGGCCAATATCCAAATCAAATAACATGAGCAGTATAAATACAATAAACACCTACTGTACCTTGAATCTGCTGACATAGAGAGGAAGCTTTGTCCGCTCCTCTTCATCCTCCGCATCTAGCTTGGCCTCCTCCTGTCGCTCCTCACCTCCCGATTCCTCTTCTCCAGAAGAGGAGTCTCCAGAAGAGGAGTCAGAATCTGAGACAGAGGACAGCTCCTGCAGCCAACTATTCAGGGTGCCCAGCTGTAAGAAAAAGAAAACGGGAATGAAAGACTGTCAAGGGAGGCACAAAGCATTGACTTGGGTTTGTGCTCAGCTCACCTGAATTCAATCAATTTCACAATTTTATAAAGTAAACTGTAAACTGCTTTGCTATTTTGGGGGGAAATATTTTACTTCCTTCATCATTAACCACTTAAGCCCTATTGCATACTTCCCCAGGACTTTGTGTGTTATCCTTTTTAACCCAAATGCTTTACTGTACCTTTGTGCTATTTACATTGTTTGATGAATAAAGTAATCAATCTGTAGGAGCCATTATGATGATGGCATATTAGGGGCTTTAGATTGACAGCACCTGGGTGTGTATTTACCATTTAAAAAGGGTCACAGCAGCAGGTGCAGTTATGAGGGAGGATACAGGTAGTGGGGAGCCAAAATGTTCTTACCAGACAGAACAGAGAATAACTACAGAAACCACATTACAACTGCAACCTCAATAAATACAACTAAAATGACAATATCGACTGGACAGCCATAAGTTCGTTTCTATGTCTATTCTGCGTATTATTTCTATGTCCCTTACCCTACCTGTAAAGCAAGACAAAACAGGACAGTGGAAGGTGAAAATACCTCATATTGTCAGCTTGCAGATTTGCCATTTATTTTTTAAACACGTTGAACCCCAAGTGCACATGCCCGATTCGTTCACACAGGCATGCACCAAAGGTTTCCAACTACGACTTAGTGAACGGGCAATGCAGACAAAACAGGGAAAGCTGGGACGCCAATATAACAGACCAGGACACAGAACCAGGACAGCTTCAGACACAACCATGTCCCTGGGGTACTCATCATCACCACCAGCATGCTCATTTGCGCTTTAATATTTCCTCTCTGTCCTGCACAGGTTTATCAGTTCTACATTATTGCCGCGCTGCTATGTGACAGCTAGAGTTTAGCTTCCATTGTGGTGATTCTCACAGACGTTTGACTCTCCTCCAGGCTCCTCCAAATTTCATTAGATGCTAACTGAACTATTGAATTGGACAGGACAGACAGGATTAGAGGTGCTACGTGCATGTGTGTGCAAATGCTGCAGCTGTCGTGACAGCGCATGTGGTCCGTCTCAGCAGATGAGCACTCTGTCTGCGTCACATGCCCCACCTGGAGAGTAACAATGGACTGTCTATGCTATATATCTTTGCTGTCGGGAAGAAACCACCATATATTTTGAAAACAAAGCCATACTGCCTCATCAAAGTTGGTGTTGTGACTTTATATATTGTCAATTACTTGCATGAGAGGGGGAGAGGTGGTGGTGTTAGCTGCTTTAGCACACAGTTTGAGGGTCCAATGGAGTTAAGAGGTTTTGTCCGAAGCATTTAGTACTTCTCATTGGTTCAATGTTTTCGACACACAGACATAAAGGGTCTTCAATAGCACTGATTTATGAAAAGAAAAATAAATAAATCAAAAACCTCGAAAATGAAGTTAGGTGGTTTCCTCCCGACAGCAACGATATATGCAATGTTTAAGGGCTACAACTACAATTATCGATTATTTTCTTAACGATTATTCTATTGATTACTTTTTTGATTAATTAATAACGATGTGATTTGTTTTGTGGAATAAACTCAAAATTAAATTGTAATTAATCTTATATTAAATCGATTAGTAGGATTAACCTTTTGAGTCCTATTCTATCATTGTACGACAGTTGTACAAAACTTGCGGAAATGGACGATCACCCCTTAACGTTGTACATTTTATTTCCACAGCCTCATCTCCATGTCTAAGATATATCTTCACTAAAAAGGCATTTCAGTTCAGAGTGAGTTTACGTTTAGGACAATACTGATAATAACTGTAGGGATGCCTTAATGGTAACATGATCTGTAATTTTGCACATCTGAAAGCCACACACCCCTAAAAGGACATCGTTACTTTGTCCTCGCTCTAAATAAACACATGGTTTAGGCGCCACCCACGGCAAGATATGTTCCTCTTCTTCCTGAGGTGATCATGACCCATACATGGTGGAGGAAATATTGTCTTTGGCCGTGAAGGCTGAAATCCGAGTTGCATTTCAAGGCCTTACCGTGTCCTGGGACAGTCTGATATCTCCTGGCGTGGCAGCCACTCTCTCCATGACAGCCAGGGCTCTGCCCAGATAACCATTGGTCCAGATGAGAGGCATGCCTTTGAAAACAGCGTTAATTCCCTTTGTCATCTCCAACTTGCCTGCACAGGAACAAAGGTAAAAAGAGAACAATAGCAGCATTTTAGACTAGGCCTTAACTATCGATTATTTCTTAAGTGATTATCCTACCAACTCCTTTATTTAACTAGACCGGTGCCCAACACTGGAATGACGTTTCCAAAACACACTGGCTGTGAAGCTTTCTGGAACTGTCATCGGCAATGTGTTGATTATATTGTGAATAGGATGGGAGGGTGTTGGGTGTGTTTTAAGTTCAATTTTGTATGTTGTAAAATTATTATACTCCGTTTTGCTTGATCAGAAAATGAATAAAAATGTAATGAAAAAAAAATCTATAAATTGTATTATCAATTAAAGTTAAATTAATCTTTGCATGACTATTTTAAACAAATCAGCTCAAACGCCCATCAGGAGAGAAGGACATGAAACAGAATGTACACACCCAGGAGTAGAGCATGAGAGAAGGACATGAAGCAGAATGTACACACCCAGGAGTAGAGCATGAGAGAAGGACATGAAGCAGAATCCCAGGAGTAGAGCATGAGAGAAGGACATGAAGCAGAATGTACACACCCAGGAGGGAATGAGAGAAGGACATGGAGCAGAATGTACACACCCAGGAGTAGCGCATGAGAGAAGGACATGGAGCAGAATGTACACACCCAGGAGTAGAGCATGAGAGAAGGACATGAAGCAGAATGTACACACCCAGGAGGGAATGAGAGAAGGACATGGAGCAGAATGTACACACCCAGGAGGTAGAGCATGAGAGAAGGACATGGAGCAGAATGTACACACCCAGGAGTAGAGCATGAGAGAAGGACATGAAGCAGAATGTACACACCCAGGAGGGAAGGACATGAAGCAGAATGTACACACTCAGGAGGGAATGAGAGAAGGACATGAAGCAGAATGTACACACCCAGGAGTAGAGCATGAGAGAAGGACATGAAGCAGAATGTACACACCCAGGAGGGAATGAGAGAAGGACATGGAGCAGAATGTACACACCCAGGAGTAGAGCATGAGAAGGACATGGAGCAGAATGTACACACCCAGGAGTAGAGCATGAGAGAAGGACATGAAGCAGAATGTACACACCCAGGAGGGAATGAGAGAAGGACATGGAGCAGAATGTACACACCCAGGAGTAGAGCATGAGATAAGGACATGGAGCAGAATGTACACACCCAGGAGGGAATGAGAGAAGGACATGGAGCAGAATGTACACACCCAGGAGTAGAGCATGAGAGAAGGACATGAAGCAGAATGTACACACCCAGGAGGGAATGAGAGAAGGACATGAAGCAGAATGTACACACCCAGGAGGGAATGAGAGTAGGACATGGAGCAGAATGTACACACCCAGGAGGGAATGAGAGTAGGACATGGAGCAGAATGTACACACCCAAGAGGGAATGAGAGAAGGACATGAAGCAGAATGTACACACCCAGGAGGGAATGAGAGAAGGACATGGAGCAGAATGTACACACCCAGGAGTAGAGCATGAGAGAAGGACATGAAGCAGAATGTACACACCCAGGAGTAGAGCATGAGAGAAGGACATGAAGCAGAATGTACACACCCAGGAGGGAATGAGAGAAGGACATGAAGCAGAATGTACACACCCAGGAGGGAATGAGAGAAGGACATGGAGCAGAATGTACACACCCAGGAGGGAAGGACATGAAGCAGAATGTACACACCCAGGAGGGAATGAGAGAAGGACATGAAGCAGAATGTACACACCCAGGAGGGAATGAGAGAAGGACATGGAGCAGAATGTACACACCCAGGAGGGAAGGACATGGAGCAGAATGTACACACCCAGGAGGGAAGGACATGAAGCAGAATGTACACACTACACACCCAGGAGGGAATTGCCGAGAAGTTGAGCACTCAAGCCCACAGTGTTGTTTTGCTTGAGTCCAGCGATCAGCAGCGCAGCGCCCAGCATCCGCTCTTCTGCCACCTGAACATTAGAGGACACACCTTGATTAACACAATGACATTTATGCCTTTTCATCAGATGTACATATGTCTAATGGCAAACAATTATAGAGATATTCAAGTGATGCCTCCTATGGAGCGTGGTTAAACCAAATTAATATTTAATGCACAAAATGTTTAATTAGAAGAAAGAATATATATACACACTCCTTTCATTGCCACTCAATGAATGCAACGCCTTTTCATAATATTTTGTTATATAATAGTAATAATAATGACTTAATAATGATGTCTTATTTTAAACTGTAAATGCTGCAAAGTACACACATGGTGCAGGGGGCAGGCCCTTGGTTAACCAATGTCACACAGCCAGCAATCATTAGTTCATACATATTTTTCACGTGGAACCTAACAGTGAGGAATTATCCAGATGAAAGTTAAAGTGCATTGAGACTATAAATATACAGACTATAAATACACAGGTGTAGGAAGGATAGTACAAAAATAGAACATCATATTTGGTTTAAGAGACAACTATCAAGTTCATATTTAAGTAAAGTGTCAAGTACAAAAATAGAACAACATTTTTAGTTAAGAGAAAGCTGTCAAGTTCATATTAAAGTAAGGTGTCAAATACAAAAATAGAACAACATTTTTGGATTAAGAGACAACTGTCAAGTTCATATTTGAAGTACATACATTAAGATATATATATGAGATTAAAACCAAAATTGAGGCAGAAGACCAAATCTAGTTTGGGGATAGACTGCTTTGGGGGCCAAAAACCCAGGTAAATGGCCAAGGACATACAGCACAAATAATAATAGGGCCCCAGTAGGGGGCGGTAAAAATGTAGAAATGTCCTTACAGTGAGTTGTGGCTTGGTTGCTAGGTAACTGGACAAAGCATACATGGATAGGATCTGTGTGGATGGAAGGTCAAAGGCCTCCTGAAGCATCACCTCTTCAACAACTGAGCACGCACCTTAGAATAATAAAAGGAATAAACAAACCAGTGATTCTCAACCTTTGATATGCATTAAACCTGAGGGCCGGGGACCACTTGTAACTTCAAACTCCATTTTAACCATGATAGATTCATCAAAAACATCCATCCTTGTTTCTGGTTACGGATATTGTCCTAATACGTGAGGTGACCGTGTTATTAATAAATATTATACTTTATAAAAACAAATTTTAAAAAACTGTCTTGAGTTGTTCACAAAAGCCAGAGTACATAAAATTACCAAAAGGTTTTTTGAAAGTGAAATATCGCTTTAACAAGTTGAACAAAAACAGTTCAATGTCCTTACTCCTTACAGTAACAGTCATTGGTTTTTTTATGTCACCAGTTGGAAAATAATCCATCTGTTAATATTCTATTATAATCATAGGAAAACATTACGGCAACAAATAGTAAATACAATGTACCGTATTACCTTTGAAGTCTTCTTCCTTAATGTATGAATCTATCAGTAGGTTAAAAGTGAAGTCATCTGGGAACATTCCATATTGAACCTACACACACGCACACACACACACAATGAATTATACAGAAATAATATTTCATAGTGTGGTCCAGCACCTCTTGTGAATTATTAAGTGTTGGTTTATTGTGTGGAGTGAGTGTACCTTGTTTTTTAGTGTGTGTAGTGCTTTGTCCCTTGCTCCATATTTGAGACACTGTCTGAACCATCCATGCATAGTCCAGTCTCTCAGGTACCAACAGTTAGGGCTATGACGGAACCTACAGGGGGAAGAATTTAACTTATTAAGACCTGAGGCCGATTTAAATTTCAAAAAACAGTTTTCTGAATAACGTATGTTGCTATATCAGTGGTGCCCAAACCTTTTCATGTCAAGGAGCCCCCAAAATGATATGCATTTGGCCACCGATCACAATCTCAATATATTTTGTACCAGGGACCCCCAGAAGCAAAGATTTGATCTCAATGGGATTTTACAAACTTCATGTCACAAATAACAAAAAAAAAAACTGGTTGCAACTGAAGCTGGCATGTGAAAGAAACAGAAAGTTTGATACTCCTCATCATGTGTTTCCACTCACTTAAAAAGGTAATACTCTGCTTGCTCAACTTCTTCTCTTGACGTTATATTGTCAATAAACTGAAAAGGAAACAAAAGAAAAACATCATTATATAATATATATTAGTAAAATGTCATTCCATTTGTGTTAACTTTTGTTGGTTGGATGATTATGAAAGACTTGAATTATGTTTTTTATTATACACCTATGCAATGAGTTATATGTTGTGTCCTGTAAGTCAATGTGGACTGGGCACCTTTGGTGCATGACACAGAAATAAAGAATCTATCCATTATTATTAATTATGCATTTCCATCTAATTCCTGAACTGAAATATATTTCAGCATACACATCTTACCCGTGATATAGTCAGCGAGCTAACGGGCAACTTCCTCTCATACGTCTTGTCCATGGATACAGCTAAAAGAGCTGTCAAGACAAAGAAATATACTGTATATAATACATATAATACCATGACATTTTACAGGCTGTTGTTGAATACTCATGGAGAAAAGACATTGTGACACTGCCACCCTGTGTTCATCAAGCGCACACACATGAACACTTTGCATCTGAAGAACATATAATGACATTAATTCAAGTGTGCACACTCTCATCAGTTGTCAAGGTGACTGCAGCCGACGAGCGCCGATATGGATATTTATCTCTGTCAGCCCATAATGTAACCACACAGTATATTCCATTACATCACTGAGGATACGTCCCAGGTGCATCCATGCGATGTATATTTGTTTTAGTTATTCTATTTATAGTGACTCATAGGAATAGACTACGTGACAACCAGCAATAGTCTGGTGACCACTGGAGAGACGGGTGGCAGCCGGAATGTAGACAGCACCTGGGAGCAGTATGGCCCAGCCTGTGTCTTCCGTGAGGAAGAAGCCCAACAAACCCATGGTGAGGCCTTTAAGAGGGCCATTCAAGCCGCAAGCAGAGCCTGCGGCACCACCATGGGCTAGCTAGGAGCCTGCGGAACCATTGCGGCTCGAGAATCCACTATTCCTGAATGAAGTGCCTGGTGCTGGGAGTCTGGTGCAATGCACAGGGGCTGGACCTGGTGAGAGTAGGAGTGGACCTGGTGAGACATAGGACGGGCCCGGACAGGAGTCAACCCACAGAGCCTAGTCCTTCCACGCACCGGAATAGTGCCTCCCAGTCCCGGCAGAGTAGTTCAGGAGGAACAGATTGCGTGGCCCTGGATTTTCCCTAATGGGACGCAAATCGGGACTTGATTATCCCGGCTGGGTCACCTGAGTGAGGGGTATGATGTTGGGAGACCCGAAACCCAGATCAACTTGGGATACATCACTGAGGTGTGAGGATACGTCCCAGGTGCATCCATGCGATGTAGTTTTGTTTTAGCACAGTGCTAATTTATCCATTTGTACACTCCCAGAGTTAAAATATGATATACAGTACATATGTAGATGGAGGGTAGTGGGTACACAAAAACAAAATAGAGCACACACAAAAGAGCTCCCCTGACTACTACTGTAACCCAAATCCTGAGAGACTCCCATGGATGGAGGTTCCATCAATATGCATACAGTTGTAATTGCTGTCGGTAATAAAGTGCAGTATATTGGAGAGATCAATATGAATCACTTACCCAAGTTCTGGGGGTCTTTCTCTCTCGACTCCCATAGTGTGGTGTCTGTGTATGCTGCGGAGAGCAAACACCTCCTAGCTGTAATCAAGACAACATAATTGCATGATTTAAACACTATGTGTAAGAGAAATAGTAATACTTCGTTTAACAGATTAGTAATGAGTTAAACGGCCTTAAAGTGCCAGTCAAAAATAATTCTAATTATGAGGACCTTGAAACAGATGATCACAACAGTATAGCTGGCATGCTAAGGTTAGCTTAATAACTTAATTGTAAACAGCTTAGAGCAATCAAGGGCAAGCTATTTGAAACTTTGCCCAAATGTGAAGTGCTGCCACAGAGGTCCTCAGTTAATTGTAAGAAGACTTACCAGTAAAAGTGGGAGTTATACTTTTAACTTTGACAGCTGCAGTGAAACAGCGTTGCAACACGGAGGCTGCCATCTTGTTCTTCTTATTCTTTCTTTGGTGTCGTGTATGGCGTTTATCGTTCGTATTTGTTGCATTACCGCCACCTACTGAGGGAAAGTAATTTTTGTGGACAAGATGAAGACTTGTTGTTTGTTTATTTTATTTCTTGGTAGTTAGAAACCCAATTGTGCCCAAGTTGATACGTCTAACGATATGACTCGGTTCATCGGTTATATAGGACTACTTTTCAGGCTGAGAATTAAATGTACACATTACAATAATGGGTGGACTGGACATATCGGTTCTGTAACAGTTGAGGGCGCCATTTGGACGAAGAGAAGACAGTCCAGTTGAAGCATGCATGGAGGTAAATAAACATTAATAAAGAACATCTTGTTACTGTTCCTCGACGACAACTTTCCGTTCAAGGGCCCGAATTTAAAAGTGTGTGTGTGTGTGTGTGTGTGTGTGTGTGTGTGTGTGTGTGTGTGTAGGAGGGGGTGATAACTGTTATTAGCAGTTGTGGACAGTAATGAAGTTGAGTACTGCAATTTACTTGAGTATTTTTTGGATACTTGACTATCCCTGCTACATTTCAAATGAAATATTGTACGTTAGACTCCACTACATTCCTATAGGTCCCTAGCTATTTCAAATTGTAGCAGATCTACAAGCTCACACTTTATTTATTTATTACTACTAGAGCGGTGCCCGTTGGGCACTGGCCTACTTGGAACGATGCAAATTGGAAATGCATGCACCACCCAGATATTATGTCTGTGTCCCTTTTATGCTCATATATGGAGTTCTTTGTCAGGCAGCCAGCTCCATATATGGACACTGGGCAGGGGCCCTGTCCAGAGCCCGGGCAGAGGCCTTTTTGGGGCAGTTCTGGACAACCGTGGGTCCGACCGACTCGACACTGGGCACTGCACTCCCTGTGGTGGGGTGGAACGCGTGTTTGAAGTCGGTGGGGCGAACGGTGCTCGATTTACGTGGATTACAACAGTACACACACACAGACAGACAGAGACTTGGTGCATTTGTCCAGAGTAGGCCTATTTGTGCTATTGAAATGCTCTGTGTCTTTTAATGTATGTCAGCCGTCATCATTTTTGTTTTGTTTTTTAAGGGACAGCCTAATTTGGCTGTAATTAGCCTATACTGAACAGTAAATATAGACTTCTTGTCAAAAGGCCAAATAAGGTTACAGGTTGAGTCTGGGTGGGACTGTGTTGTTAAACAAAAGCGGGAAGAATTGTTTGCACCGTTTCGTTCACTCACTGACTACCAAAACAGGAAGTGAATATTACCTGAGGGCCACGTTCCCACGTCAACTGGAACTAGTGGACAAATAAACTATTATATACTATAGATAACCTAGATAGATAGATAGATAGATAGATAGATAGATAGATAGATAGATAGATAGATAGATAGATAGATAGATAGATAGATAGATAGATAGATAGATAGATAGATAGATCAAATAAACTATTATATACTATAGATAACCTAGATAGAACGACATGAGACATTTTCCCACCAGAGCAAACTTTACTGTCCCCTGTGTCACATGCCTGTACATGATACAATTGTGTGTGTGTGTGTGTGTGTGTGTGTGTGTGTGTGTGTGTGTGTGTGTGTGTGTGTGTGTGTGTGTGTGTGTGTGTGTGTGTGTGTGTGGTGCGTGCGTGCGTGCGTGTGTGCATGTGCGTGCGTGGGTCTGTCTGTGGGGGTCCGTGGGTCTGTGGGTCTGTGTGTGTGTCTGTGTGCATGCAATCCGTTCATCCTGTCATGGGTCTAAAAGTTTCAGTTCACCAAAACATGAGAGATTCCATTCCAGCCTGAAAAAAAGGCACAGATATGAGATCAGTTTTTCGTGTTTTACACGAACAACAAGGATATATACCAGACGATAGAGCTGAGCTGATTCTAGGTCTGAGGCTTCAGTTTCCACTGTCTTTGCATGATGAGCCAGTGGTTGGGATTGAAATGTGAAGGTGAGGAGAAGGAAAGGAGAGGAGGATGTGAGAACTTCCTCAAAACATTTGCAGTTTCATCCTCAGGGTAAGGTGGTAGTCCCCCTTGGTAAAAATAGAGAAGCTTGTGTTCTGCAATTTACCTGAAAAGAAATTGCTTAACGTTTATGTGAAATGCTCTGAGTCTCATTGCTATATAAAATTAATTGTCATACAAATAATTGTGATTACATTTGTTTTTGTGTTTTTGGCACATTGGAACATATTTAGAAATTGCCTAGAAATGGGCAAGTTATGACAAATAACTTCGCTATTTGTGGAAAACATTTGTAAATAATAGTATGTACAATAGTATGTACAATCATTGATTATGTTTTTAAATTCCTTAACCAAATGAGGAGAAAATAGCTCTTCACAACATGTCACACTATTGCGGGTATATATTTGGTGTAGTTGGAAAAAAGGAGTGGACCATTTTAAATCACATATTTATTTTTCATAGTTATAGTAGCTATCGTTATGGTATGGACGGGCTAATTCGAAAACATCTAGAGTAATTTGAACATAACACACGTCACGTACACACACGCACGCACGCACGCACGCACGCACACACACACACACACACACACTGGTGGTTAAAGACCCCTGTCACTAAAAATAACAGGTACAAATTCTCCTTCATACCTGCCTCCATCCGGGCCATCAATGGGGGAAGTAGGAGGTAGCTGCCGTACAAGTTTCAGGGGTGGGTGGTGAGGATAGATATAGTTACCCTTGGTGCACTTTAACTTTAGCTCTAGTTGCACTTTATATTTAAAGGTAATGATCTGTATCTTGTGATATTGTTGTATGTCTGTTGTTGTTGTTCTTGTTGTTGTATGTTTACTGTATTGTGTCTTTTAGAGCTTTTTTATCTGCTGTAAAATGAATTGCCCAGCTTGGGACATATAAATTAACTTGACCTTGACCTTACATCACTGTAAAATCCTGGAACATGTGATGCGTTTAAAACCAAAACACCAGTGTGTAATAATTAAATGCCAAATGTTTATTTAGCCTATGTTTTATTAAAATACACTAGAAAACGAGTACACTTCAAACATCATGACTGACTTGATTGTATACCTAAACACATACATTAATGTGTTTTAGTATTTAAAAAGTGATACCGGCGATTAAACATGTTCTTCTGTTTATAATCTAAACACTGCGACACGCTTAATGTTATAAATAAGTGTTCAGATCCTACACCATTTGATTTGCACACACACACACACACACACACACACACACACACACACACACACACACACACACACACACACACACACACACACACACACACACACACACACACACACACACACAGCTTTGGTGATCAATGTGCTTTCTACACAGTCACATAGACACATGGAAGCCTTTTGTCTGGGACACCCACTGTGTTCTTCTCGTCTGTTTGATCACAACCTGAAAGAGAGAAGAGGGAGAGAGAGGTGTTTTCTCTTCCCCTTCCTCTCTTTGGTAAAAACAGTAAATAAGAAAGGCCAGCCTTTGAACTTCACAGCGACAGTCTCTGGCTCTATAATAATGGTAGATTGGATTTCAGAGAATGCTGCAGGTGGATAATATAGTACAGTATAATTTGGCTACAGGATTCCATTAAAGTTCTGTATGAATCATCATTAGAAGGATGTTTATGAGACATTTTGATATATATGAGTATATATAAGTATTCACTTCATACTTCCCCCTTCATACTTCCCACTCCCAAACAGTGGCGTATCCAGGAATTACGTTTTGGCCATGCAAGATATGTTAATTGTCGCCTCCCCGCTAAACTAAAGGTTTTCAAAGAGATATACCTGCCAGACGAGTGGAATACAAAGGCTGAAAGGCATGCATTTTCATTCCAATGGGTGATTGAGGGTCACGCTCTACCGCAACGGCCAATCAGCTGTCCATTTTAATAGCTCTCAGGTCTTGTTTTTGTCCTCTTTTTTCTCATTGTATGGATTTTGGCCAGGCCAGAAATGGATTTGGACAGGCGGACGCCTGCCCTCGCCTTATTGTAGATATGCCTCTGCTCCCAAACAGGGCGAAGACGATTATGTAAAAAAAAGTCAGTAGTCAGTTGCAGATTTCTATAGTAATTACCTGCATGTAACCAATGCATATTGCATATAATGACTAGTGATGTTGGAAAGCAATTGGTAACAGATTAATACTGTAATTGCTGTAATTGTACAGTATTTGTAAGCAATGATGCAATCTGATTACTTTTTGACCACTTGCTATTTGTTCGGCCATTGTAACATGCCCAGAATAGAGACTAGTTTTCATGAATTTATTTAATTTAACAGTGTATTGAAGTAAGTATTGAAATCAATCAGAGGCTTACAATTCATGTGCATGTAGTTATTTTGTAATATTGTTAGGCTCATAGCATAATTCCTATGTCACATTTTTAAGGCTTTCAGGAAAGAAGAAATTGAAAATTGACTTGAAAAACATTTTGACTTAAGCAAAAAACAACTAAAAACTCAAGGTCATCTGACTTTATTTACCTTATATCTGCCTATAACTCTACTCTACACTGCTCGTTCATCGTGCCTTATTGCCTAATGCCTATGATATGTTGTCAATCACATTTTGTGAATATAACCTTCTCAATTCTGCTCCACACATATTGAAATAGACTTGTCATTATGCAAGCATACACACAGTATATCTTCTTATTTTGTAATAAATCAAACAGAGGTTCATTCTTTCAAAATCACAGTTTATTCCATAAATAGGCTCACAGTTAGATTTTATCTATTTATTTATGTCATTGTCAATAACTATCTATCAAAAAATATTATTGCTGCTCCCAAAAAACAAATGTAGGCTAAAATGTCCCACAGAGGAATAGCAAAATGGACATATCAGTGATGTATTAGTAATCAGATCTTTAAGTTTGAGATCCTGTATTACAAAAAAAATACAATTTGAACAAGATGTAGATTGTAAAAATTAAATTATAAACTCATGTGATCAGTTAATATTGAAAAATATATTTATTAAAACATCTAAATAATTATTTGTATTCTTAATATTTCTACATTTACAGCTATAACCCAATAAGCCACAACATACTGTACATAAACATTATGTCAGTGTTTGCCATTTGTAATGTAATTGTTCATATGTACAGTACAATAAACTTCACAGCATCTTATCCTCAAATTTCATGTTAATTTGCGTTACTTTGACCCTTCCATGTTGCCATTGGATACACACACCTCTTAATATAAACGTACACCATGCATGTTCTGTTCATGTCGTCACATCCTTCAGAAACAACATTTACCTTAACTGACCAGTAAAATCTTACACACTTTCCTCCCTCACGTCTCTGACTGTCTGCATGCCTATACGGTATGATCAGTATTCTCCAATCCCTGCATCTTCTTCCTCTTTCTTATCCTCATCCCGGGGCTCGGTAGCGCCGAATAAATGGCCTGAGAGTGAGTGACCCCCTCTCTCACCTGGCACTAACCCGCTCTGTTTCCCTCCTGCTTCAGGGTGCTTCATACTGCTGATACCGTAGCTCTCCCTCTCCTGTTGACCTTGCCCTGCGTCCAGCTGCTGCTGCTGGTAAGTCTCTTCTCCCAGTTCTGAATCTGAATGATAGCCGTACAACTGCCTGCTGCCTAACTCACGCTGGTACATCTGGTCGCCTAGCTCTGAGTCGGACTCATAGGACCGCTCAGGTGTCTCCCCCGACTGGGGCTGACGCAGCTGGCCGGCTGCAGTATCTATGTAGTGCTCGCCTTGTTCTTCTGACTCAGTCTCAGACTGATGGGCATTGTGGCGCTCCTGGTCACCTGCCTCATGATGCCGGTATGCCTGATTTTGTTTATCTCCTGCCTTAAGTTCAGGCGGGTAGCCTGCGCCTCCTTGCTCTAGTTCTGCGATGTATTGGCCGCGGCCCGCTGCTTCGTGCTGGTCCACCTCCGGGCTGTACTGGCTCCTCCTGTAAAAACTCTCCTCGTCCTCCTCGTCGTGACATGAGCTTCCAGGCACGCTCTCGCCGTCCGACTGGGAGAGACGGAGGCTGGGCAGGCCCGGAGGCTTCTGGGAAAGATCGAAGGGCTCCTCTTGGCTGAAGCGGGTCAAGAGGCCCAGTGGGCCGGCCAGGCAGAATCGTCCTCTTCGCCTGAAAACTGGCATGAGATAAAAACAGACAGACATTGATTTTGGCAGGTAATAGTATAGTGGAAACAACATACAGTATCAGACAGTGCTCCATTTGATCAAATGAGAATCCTTACATCTTGCGTCCAGCCCTCTGTCCATTATGCCATGCTTAACCTTCATGTGCCTGGTGAGGTTTCCTTTCAGGGTGAACTTGCTTGGACAGTAGAGGCATTTGAAGGGCTTGCTGTCTGAGTGGAGGTGCATGTGGCCCATTAGGTTATGCATCCTGTTGAACTCCTTGCCACAAAGCTGAAAGACACAGGAGACACAATCCAACTGCTGAGAGAGGAGTGCAGGACATTTCCCCCCCACGCACACACTGCATCAGACAGTTTAATCAACATGCTATAAGAATTATATTTCATATGAATCCAATGTGAGCTGCACATGCAAGAAAAATATTAAGCAAATGAGACACCATCAGCGTGTGTACAAACATCCACATCTGTGCACATCATCTGCTGATTGTCAACAATAAGGGTGGCTGTCCAAGTTCTGAATGATTGGATTTGCATTCTTTGAAACACAGTAACATTCCATTCTGTAGTAAACACTATTTAAAGCCACCAAAACAATAGGCGAACAATGTTCATTTTTATTAAACTTCCCCTTCTGTCCGACAACTACAGAAGACTAATTTTCTCAGCAAAGTCGTACAACAATACGTAATCATGAATGAATGTCCAGGCACTCATTCAGATACACAAACACGCCCTCTCTTTTCTCCCTGTCTTCCTCTAGCTCTCTCTTTTGCTTCCCCCCATCTCTCGCTCTCTCTCTCTCACACACGCACACGCACACGCACACACACACACACACACACACACACACACACACCCACACACACGTGCGCAGGCATGCACGAGAGAGAGGAAGCCACAGCGAGACAGGGACTGGAGGAGAACAGGGAAGGGCAACTCCTGCGCTGTCCTTCCTCTCACATTCTTTTTTATTAGGGTGGTCCTTTCCTTCAGGAGGAGAGAGGGACTGTAAACTGTCCAAGAGGACCGTGAGAAAACAGGAAGCTCCCTCCAGCAGCAGAGAAAGCGAGATGAAATCTATTTGCGGGCCCTGTTCTCCGGGGAGGCTGGGAGCCATTGTTAGAGAGGCAGTTTGTGCAGCGATATCCTTCCTATGGACAAGGAGGCTTCCACTGCCAAAAGCCTCTCTCTCTGCTATCTGGTCATCACTGCAGTCGTCCTAGCGTGCTCCAAGGTCACGCAGACACATCCAAAACAGTGCAGAGAGACCCTTTCATAGTATAACTACTTTTGGATATTAACCACTATTTCATGCTTTGTCATGCGTTGGTGTAGCGCTGCGGGAAAAAAAAGACTACTGCAAGGCAAGCTCACAATCCGTCACATTCTTTTAGCCACATGTCACCAAACAGACATTTGTGTGTGGTTCATATCGTTAAAATACTGTTGGGGGTGCAACAGTTAATTAAAATAATTAATTTAATTGATTATAAAAAAATGCGATAAATTGTAATAAAATAATAATTTTCAAATATATAAAAAAGATTATGTGAGCTTGCAAATCTGCTATTTTCCTGAAACCGTTGTACAACAAAGACTTAAATAGGACTTAAGTAGTTAATCTACTAATTGATTTAGTTGATTGTAAAACAATAAATCTATAAAAAAAATATTTAGTGTAAATTCGTTGATGGAAAAAACAATTAATCGAAAAGGCAATCAATATAATAATTGCCAAAATGATAATCGATAGCTGGAGTCCTATTAGCACTGTGGGTTTTGGCAGGCCAGGCATTGGGTTAATTTGGCATGCAACAACACGAATGCAGCCCCGTGACCCACCTTGCACTTATAGGGTTTGATGTCTGAATGGACGATCATGTGGGCCTTGAGGGTTTGTTTTTGGACAAAGCTCTTGAAGCACATGTGGCACTGGTAGGCTCTGATGTTGGTGTGTATCAGCACGTGGCGCTTCATGTTGGCCAGCAGTGTGAACTCGCGGCCGCAGATACGACACTTGTGCTCCTTCACTCCCTGACAGAGAAAGAGAGAGCGGAGACGGCAGTGCGTTATGATGCCAGTGGTTCTCAAAGCGGTCCTTGAGGGGGTTCCAGGGGGTTCCAGGGGGTTCCAGGGGGTCCCCGGCCAAAATTACAGTTAGGAACCAAATTGACCCTTATGTGTCTGTAACTCAGTGTGTGCAAATGGAACCAAATGGACCCGTTCCATTTGTACACTCAGAGTTAATTGAACAATGATGATACTACAGTGTAGATTGGGACCCCGGAGATGAAAATGGTATAAAATCTGTGGCCTAATGCATATCAAGCTAGGGGTCCTTGAAATTAAAATGGTTGAGAATCGCTGCTAAAGATCTTCATTTGGGAGGGTTCAAACGGGGGTCCATGGGATAATATGTGTAAATTTGGGGGTCCTTAAAATGAAAAAGTTTGAGAAGCACTGCGTTATGCATTCTCTTTTGCAAAAAATAAAAAAGGAGGGGGAAAAAGTACTTGTCTGGACTGGAAGAAATGGTTTTGAATCATTTGACATGTCTGACTAGTGTCCTGAATCTTTCAGTTGTTCCCATCAGCGGCTGTTGTTCAGCCAGAATGTGAATGAGGATTAAAAGGACAAAGGCAGCCTATACAGTAACGACACCTCAGGATAGTGCCCGGCGACCTGAATAGTTCCCTTTCTCGTCATACCATTTTCTAGGACAAATTGCCGTTCCTCACGACGTGGCATCTCACCTTATGTGTGAGTGTGTGCTGCTTTAAGTGGTGCGACTGGATGAACTCCATCCCACACTCAGTGCAGATGAAGGGCCTGATGTCTTTGTGTTTCATCATGTGGTTCTGGAGCTGGCTGGGGTACTGGAAGGTCTTCTGGCACTCCCCACACCTGCATGAACACCAGCTTTCATCTCAGTAGTGGAAAGTAATTGGCCCGGCCCAAAACACACTGTTGTTTTACTGAGGTTAAGTTTCTGGTTTGTAGACTTTACTTAGGAATAAAGGTTTAGGCAGTGGTGGAAAAAGTACTCAAATGTTTTACTTAAGTAAAAGTATCAACACTGCAATATAGAAATACTCTCTGAGAAGTAAAAGTCTAGAATTCAAAATGCAATGGGGGAAGTTTTCAAATAATTGTAGTTGAGTAAAAGTACAATATTTGCCACTGAGATGTAACGGAGTAGAAGTAAAAGTACTGGATATTGAAATTACTCAAGTAAAGTACAAATACCTCAAAATTGTACTTAAGTAAATGTACTTAATTACTTTCCACCACTGGGTTTAAGCGTAGTTTTACTGGGGTTAAGACTAGGAATAAGGTTAGTTTTAGGCATAGTTTTATTGGAGTGTAAGACTAGGAATAAGGTTAGGTTTAGGCATAGTTTTACTGGGGTTAAGACTAGGAATAAGGTTAGGTTTAGGCATAGTTTTACTGGGGTTAAGACTAGGAATAAGGTTAGGTTTAGGCATAGTTTTAATGAGGAGCATTCTTGAACTCGGTGTACTCAAGTACTGTACTTAAGTACAATTTTGAGTTTATTTTATTTTATTGGAGTATTTGCCATTTTAAATACTTTTACTTCTACTCCTCTACACTGTACATCTCACAGGCAAATAGCCTATTGTACTTTTACTCCGCTACAATTATTAACTATTGCTATTACTATTACTATTTACTTTGTAGATTTTTATTATCTCAGGGACCCCCAGGGGACCGTCAGGGCTTCCCCAGCTAAATGATTCCTATAGGAACCAAATGGACCATTACCCAACTTTACGAGTCCCTTTGGTTCTATTGTATTTTCACACTCTCGAAGCTATGGTAAAATCATCTGAAAGGCTGTGAGTACAAATTATTATGTGTATCTCCACACCAGTGTCAATTCATGCCTGTACAGGCTCTTACCTGTACAGGGTGGGACCACGGTGGGCAGTCAGGTGCCTCTTAAGCTGAGCCAGCGTGGGGAAGTCCAGACCGCACTCAACACAAACATTCTCCTGGCCTTTCTCGTGCTTCAGCTCATGAGCACGAAGCTCACTGGGGTAAGCGAAGCCCCGACCGCACACGCTACAGCTGGAAGAGAAAAGGGTAAAGGTGGAGAGGGTAGAGGAAAGGAGATAAGGCACAAAAAAAGGAGAGCAGCAATTTAAAAACAGGAAGAGAAGAGAAGAGAAGAGAAGAGAAGAGAAGAGAAGAGAAGAGAAGAGAAAGAGAAGAGAAGAGAAGAGAAGAGAAGAGAAGAGAAGAGAAGGAAAAGGAGAAGAGAATAGACGAAAGGAGAAGATAAGAGAGAAGAGAATAATAGAAAAAAATATGTTTTTTTTATAAATAGACACAGATTGTCTCGAACAAATGTCTGAGACAATATGTTGTCACATTAATCTTTTACCTGTATGGCTTCACATCGCTGTGCTGCATCATGTGTCTCTTTAGGTGGCTGGTCTGGGTGAAGGCCTTGTGACACACCTGACACTTGTGCGGACGCATGCCCTGGTGGGTGAGTAGGTGTGTGTGCAGGTGGCTCAGCTGCTTGAACAGCTTCCCACACAGGTGGCATCCGTGTGGTTTGATCCCACTGTGGCCCAGGATGTGTGTGACCAGGTTGTACTTGGAGGTGTACGACTTCTCGCACATGCGGCACTTCCACCGCTTCTGATCGCCGCCCACGTCCACATAGTAGCTGTCATCCACGTGAACGCTGAGGCCCAGCTTCTCAGTTCCGGTCATCCCACCGCGGGGAGCTCCCTCCGGGCAGCGGCGGGCAGGTCGGAGGGCCTCCCTGTGGTAGAAAGCTCCGGGCGGAAGGTGCATGATGGGCCCAGGCATGAAAAAGGGGTACGGGAGCAGGTTGGGGTGAAAGGAGGTAAAGTATGGAGGCGGAGGGTGGAGGAGCAGAGGGGGCGGAGGCCATACAGGGGAGGGACTGAGCGGCTCCTGTTTCACCTGCACAGGTATGGACATACCAGGTGGGTCGCTCCTGGACAGAGTTCTGGGATACAGCTGCAATCTGCTGAGGTCGATCATGCCTGGGATGGGTTTTGGAGACGGAGAGAGAACGGGACGATTTGGAAAGGAGAAGCGGATATGGGAGAGATCCACCGTCCTGTTCCCAGTGCTTTCCTCCTTTTCCCCTGCCCCCCCGTTGGGAGACTCGTCTTCTTCCGCGTCCATTTTGAGAGGTGTTCTTTTACGCTTTTGAGATCCCTCCCTCTGGGTGTAATCTTCGCTCTTGGGGCTAACGCTGCGCAAAGTGGCAGGGGGGCTGAATGCACTGCAGTAGGCCTCTCTGGTGGGAGATATGCCGGGGTATCGTGGAGGTGAGAATTTGGGGGGCTTGATGTAGAGTGGAGGTGGGCTTAGGTAGAAGTTGTGCTGAGACGCTGGCCTCCACTCATCTCTTAAAGGAGGACTCCTCGCCAGCGAGAAACCAGTCATGTCTGTCTCCATCCTCTGCTTGAATTAGAGTTATAGACAGAGCAACAAGGTGATTCATGTGGCAGTGTTCGTAAAACCTGGGCCCCAAATGCATTTATTAAATTAAATGAACACTCGTGATTTTACAGTGCAATGTTTGCAGCACAGCCACACCTCTCAGTGTCCAACCTGAAACCTATCACTTCTCTCTTTCTCAACCATCTCTTTTATCCTACCTCCTTTCCTGAAATCAGGAAGTTAGCTGTGACATGTCGCTCACCTCCGCCTCATGCACACTTTTCGCTTCTCCCTCTCTCTTCCTCTCGGCTCTGTTCGACTTTTGTTTTTACCCAGATGACTGTACAGATACTTCCACTTTTTGCCCACCACTGATCTGAATGTTTAGGTTTTGTATACCTCAGTCATTTTTTATTGACACAAATGCATACAGTATATCTGTCAAAAGGATAAAACACAGAAAAGCTTGAGGGTTTTTTCCCCCATTGTGATCCTTTGAGTGTATATGTGTTAACCACTTAACCTCTCGAACGCCAAAATTATTTTTTGGCAGAAATGTGGTGTTGATGGGAAAAAGAGACTCAGAGTGTCCAAGGTCCTTTGAGTCAATGCACACGGACGCCAAGTTATTGTTTGATAGTAACATTTATTTTTTTCAAATATTAATTATGTCTTTTGGTATAGGAGCTGGTATAGGAAGCTGAGAGAGATGGCTTCGGAGGAGCACCTGTAACCCTGAACATTTGTATTCTTATCTCCAAAGCCACCTCTGCACCTTTTGTCATTTCTATCATCTTTCCTATTTCCAAATTTTCAAAAAAAAGAAAGAAATAATTATAATTATAATTAAAGCCATCAGGAAAACCTTTCTTCCACATCTTTGCTCTTTCTAAATTGCCTCTTGGTGGCTTTGAACTTTTCATTGGTTTCAGACCGGCAGTGCACTGACCCACCCTCCGTACCATGTTGGCACTAGATACTATGTTGTGCTTTTTGGGGAGGTTGCCCAATGCCTACCGCTATACCTAGAAACATGGCTGCATATTGTATTCTCTGTGCAGAGGTTGCTGCACATTTCAGTGACCATGCCTGGGTCACAACATTGGTAAATGTAAATGTTGCATTTATATAGCGCCTTTCTCCAAGGCGCTTTTCATAGATTGTGCATTACATTCACCCATTCACACACACAGGGACGGATTAACCCCCATGAGGGCCCCTGGGCCGGTAATGTTTTTGGGGACCCCATAGCGCGCAAGCACACAACATTTTTGTTTTTTTAAAGTTAACTAAATCAATGGCCAATTTCAGGGCCTCAAACCCAGTTCCGCGCGGTCCAGGTTCCAGCGGCTAATTTGGCCCTGCACACACACATTCATACACTGATGGCGGTGGAAACCATGCAAGGCACCAACCAGCACACCGGGAGCAATTAGGGGTTCAGTGTCTTGCTCAAGGACACTTCGACACTAACTCTGGGGGTTTGAACTGGCAACCTTGCGGTTACCATCCGGCCACTCTACCCCTGAGCCACTGCCACCCCCATTCACATTCACATATCTGTCAGAAATAGTTTCTGAGATGAACAAACTTGACAATTCTATGCAAGACCATACGATACACATACCATCCAGCTGTATGATCTAAAAACATTTGTAAAAATCTGAACTTTGATGGACCCAGGTCCTAGTTTAATCATCCCTTTTCATGTCTTGAAACACCCGTCCAGGACAGGTTTCAGACACGCCTCCTCAGGAGACTTGGCTCAGATCTGAACCCATTTTATTTGCCGTTAGGAACCTGTTGCATGCCCGTGCTATGTTGCCCCATGCAGGGTTCGAACCCATGTCCACTCGCACAAGAACCCATGTCCACTCGCACAAGGCGTGTGCTCTAACTGCTACACTAGGGCGGCCATTAGTTTAATCTGCAAAACAATATTACTGTATGTAGTAGGGGCCGGGGGTCCCTGCTTCGTCTATATCACCCAAGGGATCCATGGCCTGAAAAACGTTGAAAACCCCTTGTCTTGAGGGTTAAAGCTGGTTAAAGCTGCAATCCGTAATGTCCGAACCCCGAAGTCGCCTGAACTGTAACAGAGGGCATGTTTGCAACGTCGCATCGCAATGCAGGCGTGTACTGTAGATCGGCTATTTTATCTATTTTTTAAATAAAGCATTCCAGAACATTAGAAAATGATTATAACAATAATAATAATGATGATGATGATGATAATAATAATAATTATAATAATATCTGGTTAAAGTGCAATTAGTCATATAGTACATAATAGAAAAGCACTGTGCAGCTGAGATGTTGGTGCTGTATATATGACGTACTGTAGAAGGGAGGGGGAAGTCAATAATGATGCATAATGATCAGTGATAGAGTGACAGATAAACGGGGAACTGTATCACTTCTGCACTACAGTCAAAATCACACTCAACAACGCAATAAATTCTATTCTATTACTGTAAATAGTAGTGTTTTTTCCCTTTTGTGAGAAACCACCACTATTCGAGACCAGTATATTATAAGAGAACAGTATTCAAATAAGTGATTTATCTATAAATTATTCTGCTAAAGATGACAAGGAGTAGGAAGGACAATGAAAGTGAGGAGAAAAGTGATTTTAGATAAAGCACATGATATACCTGCTTTCTCTTCAGTTTTGAAATTAAGTAAATAAATAACAAATTGGTCAGAAATAAAGTAATGCCACATCTACTCCTGGAGATATGAGTTGCAGAACACATTTACAATTATGTTTAGCTTTTGCACTCACTCTGATAAAGCACTGGAATAGTGCTTTAATAGAAAATGCCCAGGCTGTGCATGTTATATTAAATAACCATTTGTGCAGAGAGTTTTGCCTGTCATTCTCCCATTTCCATGAGATTTGAAGCAGCTTTGCAATACAATAACTGCAATAGCACAACCCATAAATAGCAGATATACAAGTCCATGGTGAGCTTGTAGATCTGTTATTTACTGAGCACAACAACACCGGCACACTAAAGTATAACTGAGGCTTTTGTGTGCCAAGAAGACCCCAGCAGCGCATTCCTCACCTCACCGTGTATTCCACTACAACCTAGGCACTTAACAGAAGCCCCTCCTTATCCTTATGCCAATCAGTGCCATGCAAGTGTGTGTGTGTGTGTGTGTGTGTGTGTGTGTGTGTGTGTGTGTGTGTGTGTGTGTGTGTGTGTGTGTGTGTGTGTGTGTGTGTGTGTGTGTGTGTGTGTGTGTGTGTGTGTGTGTGTGTGTGTTTGTCTGTGAGTGTAACCTACCAGTTCAATGTGGCACAGTGTATGTCTGTGATGCTGTGCGTGCTGCAGCTGTGTGCCTGTCTCAGCGTTCTCGCTCCTGTGTTGGCCGTGCACCTCTCCTGACAATGAGCCGTCTGTCTGCGGAGAGCATTTGAAGTGACTTAAGAAAGAGAACAGGAACAATCACTTTGTTCTCATTTTTCAGATGAGTACCTTCGGAGAGAAGGAAGGAAGGGAGGGGAGAGGAAGTCAACAGCCTATGTGCCTTCCTGCAGAAAAATAAGGAAACACTAGATACACATCTACATTTCTCTATGAAAAAGGGATTTACACATGCTTTGGGAAGAACTAGAGATAGTGAACAATCATCCAGAAGAGCCACACTGCTTGAATATTTGCTGCAATTTATTTATTTATGGAGGATGTGTTTTGGACCATGATAACCGATTGGCATGCATGCTTTTGTCTTTTTTTATGCTCAGAACATTTTTAACAGTTAGACTACTACAAACTCATTTGACATTCCAAATGAGGAAAAACAACAATGTATCAGAAATGTGAAAGAATGTCAAGTCATTAAATATGGTAAATATTATGTAGGATTCACATATTTCAAATCGTTTTAGATCTATCTAGGGCACCAGAGCAGAGTGACAGCCAGTGTACATGGACTTCCACTGCTCAGATGTAAGTGAGTTTTATCAAATTCCATAAGAGAGACTTGACATGGCATAGGCAAAAGCACAGCAGATGATCTTAATGTAATGCATCCCCTTCATGAACAAAAACATACAGTAGGCATCTCTTGACTACAGATGCAAAACTTAATCAAACTAATTCATGTAACCTTTTGTAAAAATAATGTAATATAATCATTGATTTATTATTATTTAAATAAATACAAGTGGTTAACTAATTGACTAAATTGATTATAAAATATCAATTAGAATTCTTTCACTTTGATTTGTTTATGTACCAAACAAATCGCTCTTCTCAATTATTAAATTAGGTTCTGATAGAATAATCGCTAAGAAAACAATATGTAGTTGCAGCCCTACTGTAGTGTTATTATTTCATGTGGATAGGCCTACTGACAGATGCTACAGAACATTTCACACTAACATGACACATGCCATGTGTGAACACAGCCACCGGGGGGCAAGAAAGGCCCAATGCTGAAAGGGCTTCTTTGCCCCCACATGCTTCACCTGTAAGAAAAAAACAAGAATAACTAGGTGTTCACAGACAGGAGGTAAAAAGATGACTATAGTAAAACATTTAAAAGGTGCTCACACGGATTAAAAGGGATCAAGACATAGAAAAACAACAGACACGATCTGGACACTCAGGACTGGAGTAAAAAGAGGAATAGCCTTTATTCACTTCAAATATTACTTGTTCATCCTGTATCCTGTATGAGTTATCTCTCCTGATTGGATGAAATTGGTATCCCGACCTGAAAATGTATTTTCTGTTTACTAAAGAGCGCTGGAGAGACTGAGAGACTCCTTTTATTGAATGAACAGTCTATTGCAATGACAACTAGCTTTGAACAAAAAAAAGATCACTTGCAGCACCTTTAACTTAAATACAGAAGTTATCTAAAGTTATCTAAACATATCATCAGATACATTTTTGTTTTTCATCAAGTCAGATGACGTAGCCTATTGTAAAGCCCAATTCATATACTATTCATGCTTTGGCGTGCGACACCGCCGTGCGGTGGAGCATAAATTAGGTAGCGGAAGCTTCAGTAATTGAGCTCATCTCATTGAAACAATGAAGCGGTCTCTTCTAGACTGTGGCTAATCCTTATCTCTGTTAATTGGCTTGTTACGTCAATTAACCTAAGACCTGGACAAGATGTGTATATCAATCCCTGTGAGTAATTAGTTTCTTTATTAATACGTAAGACACTCACACCACCATGACGAACACCACCATGACGCGTGTGGATGTGGCAATGAGTTGCTTGAAGTTAAGGGACATGCTTTTGTTTACAAAATGAATATGCATTCTCTACTAAGCCGAGCTCTGACATGATGTGTCGCACACACACACACACACACACACACACACACACACACACACACACACACACACACACACACACACACACACACACACACACACACACACACACACACACCCACACACACACACACACACACACACACACAGTATGTTCAATACCCGGCCCCCTGGGTTCGTGTCGAAGTGTCCTTGAGCAAGGTTCTCCACCGTTGCTGTTTGAGTGTGTGTGTGTGTGTGTGTGTGTGTGTGTGTGTGTGTGTGTGTGTGTGTGTGTGTGTGTTGTGAATGGGTGAATGTAATGCACATTGTAAAGTACTTTGGATGAACGTACAGCGCTATATAAATGCACCATTTTATCAATAGCATACTGCCACCGTCTGTGGCCCTACTGCATAATCCAGTGGACTATGTTTTGGAACCATCTCATGCCCCCATTGTCTCATATTCACCTTTGACCTTCTGTCCTTCTCTCCTCTCTAACATGCATGGTCACGGACCACTAGACCTTCGCTAATGATTCGCAATAGCAAGATCCTAAGCAGGCTGCAGCACTGTCTAGGCCTCTGACCCCCCCCGCACAAAGGCCAGCCTCATTAATGGAGCTGGCAATAACTAAAATAGCTTCATTAATGATCGCTAAGTGACTCTTTAGCGTTCCGTGTCACTTCTCAAAAGAAGGTGACAAGGTATATAAAGGATGTCCAGAACAGAGGAGTTCACAAAGCATCTTGGACCGCTCTGAAACACTTTTGAACTGTACTGTACATCAAAGGAACAAGCAACAAGTGAGTATGCTGTGGTTTTTGCAGGTATCTGATTATTATTAAGCGTTCTATAATATGTTGTCTGTCCTCCGGGTACTTTCAGTTTTTGTCAGGGTTCAATTTGCTGGGGTGGTCATTCTCTGGTCATTCATTTTATCGCTGGTAGGGATATGTTTTAATCCCTGCTTCTGGCCAGGCTGAATTAAATACATGCATTTCCTTTTAGGACATTTGACAGTCTGATATGCTTGATATTTATGTTTGCTAATTTAACAATTTAATTACACATTTAACCCTGGCGTCTCCATTTTCTAATTTAAATTTAAAAGAAACCCAAATTCAGAGCTACAATCTCACAAAGTGCTGCGATGTGATTGCGATGCTATACTTTCTCTATATGACGAACAGTCTTTTTTTAAACAACTCAAACCATGGTTTTGCTCTCTGTGTTCATCTTCTAAACATATAGAGATGACTGGTGCGGCTGTGTCTATGTGCCTACTCTTCCTCCTGTCGCTGTGCTCAGCCTGCTACATCTCCAACTGCCCTATCGGAGGGAAAAGATCCATCATGGACGCCCCACAGCGAAAGGTGAGCTGCCATCAACAATCTCTAATTGAATATCGTCTCGGTCGGGTGGAAACCTCATATGTCCAAAACTGTTACTTTTCAGGATTCAAATTCCAAAACGTCAAAAGTAGCAGATCTACAAGCTTTGCGCCTTTATTAGAGCCTGTCGACCTTTTTTTAAGATTTGTTTTTGGGCTTTTATGCCTTCATTTGTAGGACAGTTAGACTGACAAGAAATGGGGAGAGAGATGGGTAGTGACACGCAGAAAAGGTTGTCGGGATCAGGATTCGAACCCGCAACATGCTAGGTGCCCAGACTGCTACGCCAGCGGCCCAGGCCAGGATCTGCTGCTACTTTTGATTATGATGTGTGACGCTATAGTATGATCAAGTAGGGCATTCATTTATGGAAAATAAAGTTAAAATAATGGAGATAAGAGGTTTCTGTCCTACAGCAACGATATCCCAAAGTAAATGATGGTGTTATTTGTGGGGTAGCAGTGGCTCAGGATGTAGAGAGGGTATAGAGAGGGCGGCTGTGAGCTGGAGGGTTTCTTATGGTGTTATTTGTGTGGTGGCACTGCTGTGGCAGTGGCTCAGGAGGTAGAGACTAGAGAGGGCGGCTGTGAGCTGGAGGGTTTCTTATGGTGTTATTTGTGTGGTGGCACTGCTGTGGCAGTGGCTCAGGAGGTAGAGACTAGAGAGGGTGGCTGTGAGCTGGAGGGTTTCTTATGGTGTTATTTGTGTGGTGGCACTGCTGTGGCAGTGGCTCAGGAGGTAGAGACTAGAGAGGGTGGCTGTGAGCTGGAGGGTTTCTTATGGTGTTATTTGTGTGGTGGCACTGCTGTGGCAGTGGCTCAGGAGGTAGAGACTAGAGAGGGTGGCTGTGAGCTGGAGGGTTTCTTATGGTGTTATTTGTGTGGTGGCACTGTGGCAGTGGCTCAGGAGGTAGAGACTAGAGAGGGTTAGGGTATAGGGTATTTCTTATGGTGTTATGTGTGTGGTGGCACTGTGGCAGTGGCTCAGGAGGTAGAGACTAGAGAGGGTTAGGGTATAGGGTATAGGGTATAGGGTATAGGGTATTTCTTATGGTGTTATTTGTGTGGTGGCACTGTGGCAGTGGCTCAGGAGGTAGAGACTAGAGAGGGTGGCTGTGAGCTGGAGGGTTTCTTATGGTGTTATGTGTGTGGTGGCACTGTGGCAGTGGCTCAGGAGGTAGAGACTAGAGAGGGTTAGGGTATAGGGTATATTGTATTTCTTATGGTGTTATGTGTGTGGTGGCACTGTGGCAGTGGCTCAGCACGTAGAGACTAGAGAGGGTTAGGGTATAGGGTATAGGGTATTTCTTATGGTGTTATTTGTGTGGTGGCGCTGTGGCAGTGGCTCAGGAGGTAGAGACTAGAGAGGGTGGCTGGGAGCCGGGGGGGTTTCTTCTCCTGGCAGTGGGTGGGTCATATATCGTCGTTGAGCAAGACACTGAGCCCCAGCTGATGAGCAGGTTGGCAGTGCCTTCCTTGTGAATGTACAGCATGTAATGTATTGCATTGTATTTTTCATAAAGACTCGAACAAGTGTTACAAATACACTGTGAATTTGGATAACCATGGCAGTGTTGATTTTGACAGCAAATTTTGATTTAGTTTTAGTCAAGTCTTTTGAACAAAATGTAATTTAGTATAGTCATATTTTAGTCATCTGAAAAGTTTTAGTCTAATCTACAGTTGATTTTGTTTTGTCGACTAAATTGTATTTTGGCTGGCCTTGATGGCATTGTAATGGCAGATGTAATTTTACACTTGGTTTGCGTGCTGAAAATGTTCACTTGGATCTAGTGTCACACACAGCCCCGGGCTCAAGGAGCATTTTCCCTGTGGCTGTCAGAGACCTGAATACAGACGTGGAAAAAAACAAACAAAGGGGAAAATAAACTGTCATTCATCTATAAATAACCATGCTTGTTTTTCTCATGCTTACCTTCACTTCTAGTACATAATAATATGCCCCCCCCCCCCCCCCAATTCTACACATTTTCCATGGAACATTCTGCTGCTAGAGGCAGGTCTTAAGACCTTTTAAGACCTTATGACAGTTAAACCTTTTTTAACCTTATTTTTAATTTGCACCTCATGTAATAATATGATTTTATTTCATTTCATTTGCAGGCATGTTTTTGTTAACGCAGTCTTGTACAACATGCCACACCATCATTTCACGAAATGAAAAAAATAAATGAATCTGAAATGTTTTTTGTCACTTGAAAGAGCGTAAAAACTTTGAACAAACAGATGAAAGAGTAGAGTAAATAAAACCTGTCAGACCTGGAGAAATGTGCCAGCAAACATTTGCAGCGGGAAAATCAATAATGTAAATATTCTTATATTACCTGTGGAATATCACGTTTAAATCTGGCAATTAAATCATTATAGATTTTTGCAGCTATACACGCAGCTATACATGCAGATATACATGCTCATTGCTCACAACACATCACTTCGTGGTGCACTGCAAGCTTGTACATCTGCCTATTTTTGTGTGAGAACTCCTGATTTAAAAGGCATTTGTAGAATCTGCCTCGCAGGTCTTAATGGGTTAAAATAAACAGCTATTCCCTGTCTCCATCTCCAGTGCATGTCATGTGGCCCTGGCGACAGGGGTCGTTGCTTTGGCCCCAATATCTGTTGTGGGGATGGACTGGGCTGTTTGCTGGGCTCCCCTGAGACAGCCAGCTGTTTAGAGGAGAATTACCTGCTCACTCCCTGCCAGACAGGAGGGAAACCCTGTGGATCTGAGGGGGGACGCTGTGCTGTCTCAGGACTCTGCTGTGATACAGGTAAGGGAAATGTCTTCAAGGATCACAGTCATCATTTTGGAACCAGAGAAGCTAAACCGTCTAGACTCAGTCAAGAAAAGATTAAATAAATTATATTATTAGTGAAATTATGAACATAATGATTATAATAAGTCCTAAGACATTTGATTGAAACCCGATAGTTGACTGGCGTTGTGAGATGTGAATTTTTCGCAAAATGTTCGTCCCCCAGAATAGGGACACTGGGGTTCAGGTGATTAATCAATTAACCACATAAAGCCGATCATTCTGCGAAAATAGCAATCTAACTGTAATAATAATATAATTTTGATAATTCACTCTAAAAACTCCTGTTCTAGAGAGCTGCAGCACAGACCCCAGCTGTCTAAGTGAGGAAGAAGGTGACGATCAAACCGGCCAATATGAAGACACTAGTGACATCATCCTGAGGCTCCTGCGTTTGGCTAGCCGCACCGCTCCTCATCGAATCCATCAATGAGCTACCTCCACGAACAGGGGTCCATGGGAGATTGTTCAGGTGTAGCGATGGAATGGTTGTAATTCATCCCAACCATTCCCTTATTCTTTGTGTCTCTTTTCTTTTCTCACCTGGCAACCTCACCAAATAGGACCCCGAGTTCAGTCTGTGTAGAGTGCCTTTGTTATAGTAATATATTTTTATTGTATAGAAATAGTGATGAATACCAACAAAGGTGTGTGTCGTATTGATATCTGTATGTGGGAATAAAAGCTTGAGAGAGTACAGTATATAAAATGCAGCATTATTTTTCTCCAGAGGTTCCCGAACCTTTTCAGCTTGAGACCCAGAAGAGAAATGTGGTGTCTCCCCGGGACCCAAATGTACAGAAATACATTATGATTATGAATGAATCACTTCAAAAATAGTGAAAATAACAATCTAGATTGTAGAAGATCATGTAATAGTCGGGTGGCATAGCTGAACAGTGACAGAGCTTGCCTGGGGAACAGCAGTCCCCAGTTGTCCCAAGTACGATTCCAAGCCTGACCAGCAATGTGTCACATATGACTGGTCAAAGTGTCCTTGATCAAGGCACCTAACTGCTCCTCACCTTTTAAATGTGAGCATTGATCAGCTAGTTTGAGCTGAAACCGAATTTCCTGTGCGGGACAGCGGGAGCAAGTAGGTCAATGTGAGGTGTTTGAAGTATATAAATGTATTTAATTTCTGAAACTCTTCTGAAAACATTTTCTTTCTTTTTTTAACTCGTGACCCATGAAAATGGGTTCACGATGGGTCGCCACTCACCACCTATGTTTGGGAAATACTGCTATAACAGCTGGGCAGCATGCAATTGTAGAACTTCAACTCTAATTCAAAGCTATAAAACTTGTAAATCATGTTTTATATCAAAACAACGCTATGTGAAACCTAGCATATGGCTGTAAGTTGTATGTGAAATATGTGAAACTGTGGGAAAGTTAATGGTAGTGTCTTGTGCAGTAAAATGGTCTATCACACATTATGACTCTGTTCTTTTTGACATTTACAGTGAGAGTCATAACAAATATTTCAATGTGTATTATGTTGATCCTTGAGCAGCTTTTTCCAGATTGAATACTTTATTAGTCAGAAATGTAAACAGCATGTGTTACAGTAAGACATTATTACTTTAGATAGGACTCCTATGGCAAATGCAGACTTTCCATACTCGGCTCACTACATCCCATAGTCTGGAGTTTTGATCAATCTGTCCTTAGTTAACGGGATGATTGCTCTGTGGTTGGCTAGTCCATTGTTAGGCCAACCGGACGTAACTTCAGTCAGTCAGTCAGTCAGTCAGTAACACGACAATCGATTAGTCTGGCCCAGCCAAAGCCAAAACGCTGTACCAACCAAAGCCTTATCAGATTGTAGTATGAGGTTGTAAAATGTTTCTGTGTGACAGAACTCTCTAAACTCAGAATCCTTACATGACTTTTGCATCATGTCCTTGAACCCGACACGATTGGTTCGTTGCATCACCATTGCAGCAGTTATCGTTGTTATCATAAGCAGCAGTCACCTTTGAATCATGACCCCCTAGTTGGTCACTCCCAACCTGTCACAGGTTTAACTGTCTTGTGATAAGCCATAAGCCTCTTGTCATTGATGAATGAAATGTTTTGTAATCAAAACACACTAAAACACAAAACACATTAAAAGAATATATGTATAGTATATGGTCAGATATGCTGTATAGCACTGTATCAATATTATAATATATAGAGCTTAATATTCTGCATGATTGTAGTATTATCTTATATGTGCATGACTGTGCAAGCTGCAAGTAGATTTTTTTTCTTCTTGTTTCCCCCCAGGAGGCTTATCACAGTGACATTCACTTTAGATGTAGTATCATCACCTGAGTTGCAGTCCATGATGTCAGCAAAGTTTCAGAGAGTTGCTCCTCCTTATCGTGACTGCATCTGCTGTATGCTGCTCTGGTTACTAGAAAGGGGACATTTCTTTAGGCAGGAGTTTCCTTTTATAGGTGACCCTTGGCTTGACATGGCGCAAGCACTGCAAAGTAAGTTAAAAGTTTTCAGAAAGGCCTTATAGATATACAGCTGCTCCATATAGTTTAAAGGGGTGGGAGAGAGAGAGATGGGGAGTGAAACGCAGCAAAGGTCGTTGTGAGTCAAACCCGCAACACTGTCAGGTGGCATTGTGCCCAGACTACTACACCGGTTCAATAAAACTCGGCTCTCTTCTGTTCTCGAACTCAAGCAGTTCTTATCTGTTCACACGGTTTTACAGTCTATGGTTCACATACAGCACACAAAGATAAAAGAACAGATTCTGTGCTGCGCTACCGAACAAACAGCAGAGGGTGCTGTTTTTTTTCTTTTTTTGCCGATGGGTTCCCAGATTGATTCTATCTAAACTGAATTTTCCTTAAGTACCGGAAGATAGTTGCATTTTTGGTTTAATTGATTTGACACAAGCTGTAAAACAGTATATTGAGTTGTTTTAATAAAAAATATAAGGATGATCCAAAGGTATAACAGAACTCCTATAGAACAGCTCAAATGTCCACGACCTAAGTTAAGTTTATTCATAGCTTGTGATGACTATTTGAACCCCAACACACCCTAACCCTGGGGGGGAACATTTGCCAAAATAGCAGATCTGCAAATTCACAACGCATTACCTTGCCACCTGTTGTGAGCTTGTAGATCGGCTATTTTGGGATTTGGTGCAGAGTGAAAAGGGAGTGTACCAAATACCAATTGCAGTTGCAAATCATCACACTGCTGCAAGCCTCCAACATGAAATACAAGAGGAAGGACAGAGCAGATGAAAATAGAAAGAGGAAGGAGGAAAGGAAGTTTGAGAAAGAGAAAAGAGCATATGGCGAGAGGCCAAGGTCATCGAAGGGAGGGAGGAGGGAAGGGGATGAAGGAAGGAAAGGACAATGCATGAAGCTTTAGTTACTGTAACTGACTTGTAGTCTGCAGCATGACAACTATCCTCACACAACAGTCTGCTGCTTTGGTGCTACAAATATCTACTAGCCTACTATTTAATCACTTAACCACTGAGCCACTTAACCACAAAAATAGCTGATGAAAATAGGCTACAAGCTGAAACATGTTGTAAGCTTTTGATAAAGTTGAAGTCTGTCTGTCTGTCTCTTGACTGGTGTGTCCGCGGTGGAAACTTCTAAACATTTTATACTTATTTATCTTTTTATTACTTTTAATTCAGTGCAGGCCTTAGCTGAAACCTTGCCCAGAAATGGAGATGACTACTGGTTCCCAAACCCAAAATGTTCCCGACCCACTGTTTAGGAAACAGTGACCATGATGGCATAGACTGGTATCCAAGTACTTTGTGTCTATTACAGCCCTGCAATAAATGATCTGAGCAACACTGGGTAAACGGGATAATATGTGCACTTACATTAATGGGTTCAGGATTGAACCCATTGAACTCAGCAAAATAAGGAATAGTTTGACCCTATTTTATACTTTGGCTAATTGAAAATAGCCAATCTACAAGCTCATAACATTATGGAATAATTTATAAAACATTTAATGTATCAACTTTTTAACAACACCGATGTTCTCTTATGGTTATGGCACAAAATCCTTCCATATGGGGAGCGTGGCCAAATTATCAATTTGGGGGTTGACATGAAAATGTTTCTGAACTACTGACTTAGAATAATTTAGAATATTATATATTATATAATGATTGTCTACAGACACTGTCACATGACATTACCTTTAGGACGGTAACCTTCTATGATGTTCCTTTTATCCATATTATCTATGTACCATACCCTCTTTTGTCCTTATCTTTGAGCTCTGCTAGATGTGGGCTGGCCCAGCCTTAATTGGACACAGCTGTGGTTAATAATTGCAGAGGTGGGAGGAAAGAGTATAAAGTAGGCTGATAAAACCAGATTATCCTACCTTGCTTGCTCATCAGTCAACCACCACCACCATGTCTTTCTCTGGAAAATACCAGCTGGAGTCTCAGGAGAACTTTGAGCCTTTCATGAAGGCCATTGGTAAGACTTGAAATGTTGTGATGTTTGTTTGGAAATTGTATTGCATTGCTTGGCCATGATGAAAATGGACAGATTGATATAGCAGTGAACTGTTGAGACTTGGTCAAATTACTTTAAAGCTACACTGTTTCTTCAAGACTAGAAAATGAATGTGGTTGCATTTATGTCCTTTTGGCATTTCTAGAGGAAATTGTTTATGGCTATATTATCAGTGCCGGCCCTGAGCAAATTGGTGCCTTAGGCAAGATTTTCCTTACTACTGGGCTAAACCAAAAAATGGTGAAGTCAAAGGGGTGTGTAGTGAACCCCCAAACTTAGATTTGTAAAAACTTAAAATTTCAGGGAGCTTTTTCAATTGCATTCAAAATATGTATAATTGTATAAGAGTTAGAAAGAATAAATAAAATGCATGCTTAGTGGGCATCCCTCCCTTCATGGTGCTCTGTATTATAGTGCAGCTGATTGTTGACTCATACATTGATGTATAAAGGCAACGGGATGGTGCACAACATACATGCGTTCTGAAACCTAAACCTCCTTTCCCAGGTCTCCCTGATGAACTCATCCAGAAGGGCAAAGATGTGAAGAGCATTTCTGAGATTGAGGAGACCGGTGACAACTTTAAAGTAACAGTTACTACTGGTTCAAAGGTCCTTGTTAACAACTTCACCATTGGACAGGAGACTGAGCTGGAGACCATCACAGGAGAGAAGTGCAAGGTAATGCAACATTTCGCCTGAATTTGTAGAGCCACTCAAGTTTGGTCACTTTATGTAAAGTAAAGGCTGCATGTCATCCTATGCGAAACAAGAAAGTTGGGTTTCAGACTCCTTGGCAAATGTATTTTGGATTACAGCATGGTTTATGCATTTGACTTATGGTCTGTACTGGCTTTTGTCTCTAAGGGTGTCGTTATGCGTGAGGGCAACAAGCTGAAGGTTACCCTGAAAGGAATTGACTCCGTCACAGAACTGGTGGATGAGAACACGATTGCCCATGTGAGTAATGGCAGGAGGGTCAATTTAACTCATGACCTGAAGCTGATTCTACAAATGCCTTTTTAAATCGGTAGTTCTCACACTTTCAAGATTTCTTTTTGAGGGGCTCCTATGTCAGCTTTCCAGATTTGTGTGAACACAAACATGAATTGGCTTGTGATTTGCTGATCACCTGATAATTATTTGATTGGCTGAGCAAAGTACATTTAGCTAAAAGTGAGGATGCAAATTGTGATTGGCTGGCGTGATTTATGATACTTCACACTGGTGTGATTCTTATTATTTTTTTTTTTAAATGGCAGATGTACAAGTTGGCAAACTCTAAAATGGGTTTTATGATTTGTATGCGTTTCCTCAAATGACGGCTTTCACTTCTTCCTTTTCAGATTATGACATTGGCTGGCATTGTATACAAGAGGATAAGCAAGCGAATGTAAACCTCCACTACTTGGATAATAAAAGTTGTAAAGGCAGAACTTTGATTCTTTTATTTGGGGGGGGGGGGGGGGGGGGGATGGGTATAATATGCTTTCAAAGGTAGAGGCAGACCTGTGCTGTAAAGAGCCAAGTGTTCTACTGTAGGTCAGGGGTTCTCAACCCATGGGTTGTGACCCCTCAGGGGGTCGCCATTTTTTTTAATTTGTGGCTGGAAAATGGAAATGAAGAGTTTACATATAGTACATGCATACACCTTCCCTAATGATTATATCTGGTTTCAGTATTTATGGTGTATTGTCAATATTATTAAGGTTATTGTAGCAGTCAATTTATATTGGGGGTCGGGAGGGGGCGGGGCAGGGGTCCCGAGACATTGCCAAAGCATTTCCGGGGGTCCCCGGCCAAAAACGTTGAGAACCCCTGCTGTAGGTGACACTGGAGCCATGTAAACGGAAGTGGATTCTACTTATAAAGCCCTCTAAATGTGCTGCTATATTCATGGCTGTAAAAGAACTGCACTCAAGGTTGTGTTGGCCCTTTTATTTAATCAAATGTTTACAAAAACAAAACATCCTTATATAACTTATAACTGGTATTCTCCAGGGGGAGCTACTGGGATTTCTTCTAGGCAGTAGAGGGTTTTGATTGATTGAACATTTTTATTAACAGTTTGCAGAATTGCAGTACATTTCAAGCACAAACTCAATACAAAGGCTGTTAACTGTGTGGACGACCCAATTAAGCATTACACTTGTTTACAACAGGGTCCACCATGTTCAATTCATCAAAACATTTAGAGACGTACAAATAGACACTTCTATATAGACAAAGAACAGAACAGGAATTCATCATAATGGAGGTAAAAAGGGAAAAGAAACATACAGTGAGGGGATTCAGATTTTACGGGGGCCAGTTTCGAATTGCAGCCATCCGTAGGTGCCCTTTGAGAGCGGTTTTGAAGGAGTCAAGGGATTCGCATGTCTTAATGACTGTTGGTAGGGTGTTCCACATTTTGGTGGCATAGGAGCGAAATGAATTTAGTCCCTTGTTTGTGCCGAATCTGGGTTGTACATGGTTCGTTGCACTCCCTCTGGTGAGGCTGAGGGGGGGGGGGGGGAAATGCAACACCAGCTAGACTCAACTGGTGACTCATTTACCACGTACGGTGGTAAATGCAGAATCTGCTTAGCCAGTGGCTACACACCCCAAATGGCTGTCTGGGATTGTAATCCTATTGTGGTTTCCCCTTCCTGCGATGAAAGAGGTTCTTAATATTGTCTTCCACAGTAGGTTCGTTCATCATGGACATTGGTCTGTTTGCTAGAGCTTTCTCTCTCATCTGGAAGTACATGTACTCGTTCTGACGGAACATCCTCAACTCCATCTCTGTCTGGAGGCGTATTTGCTATGGAGGGAGAAGAGGCCAGAGATTAATGTCAGTCACCACAGTGGAAAAGATGCCCCATGGTCTCTACTATACAGAAGACTTGATGTATAGTACTACAGTGAAACTTTGCAATGTTGTCTTGTGGCTACTGTCCTGCCACTTCAACTAATGTGAACTTTTGGAAACTGAATGTTTTTCTGCTGCCCTGGTCCCAACAAACCTAACAAGGGGCATTGCTTGCTTAACTCTTATGGTAAACGCATACCCAAATGTGGCCATGTTGTGAGTTTATAGATGGCTGGTAACTTTAAGTAATCTCTCTCTGTATTCATTTGGAGGAAAAGAACCTTTCAGACATGTGTCCAAAATATGGACCCAAGGGTTACTAAATTGTAATATTGGACCAGAACACGGATGTCAAAAGCTCATCAAATCAAATGCTACTTGTAACTATGATCTGGTGTGGGAAATAATGTCTACTGGCTTTGCATACTGCACAGTAATTTATATTTTCTTGCACAGCGTGTCATGTATTCTTGCAGAGTATCTAAAAGATGTATACTGTGAGACAATGAATGGTAAAGTACCTTCAAATATGAATATTTGTCAGGCAGTGCCCCATAGTTTTGCGTTAATGTTTCAGGGGAAAAAAAATCAAGATCTTTTAAAAATAGCTCTACAAGCTCAGTTTGTAGATTGGCTATTTTCAAATGGCCAATATACTGGTGTAAATATAGGGTTAAAGTGGTTAAGCTTTTTGTTGAACATTTTGCTGGCAACCCCCTACCACTTCAGAGGCCTAGTGCTTACCTCCAGGTCCTTTGCGATGGGATGTGTGGGACCATGGCTGACCAACAAAATTTGATAGGCCTTGCAGATCAACCCATGGCCAACTTCTATGCGCCCAGCCTGCCAGTTGGCCACGCCTGCCCGCATGGCAGACATACCCATGGCTGCGTTGTTGGGGGGATACAGTTTCCTGTGAGAAGGGTTAAAATTAAGCCATGTGCACAAATGCTTGCTACCACCAGTATATTACTTTTTATCTTTCTGGCTTCTAGATTACATTTTGTCAAGTGATTAACAATATGCTTTGTGCTGCAGTTCCCTTATCCAGAAGGTGGCAAACGTTTCCTGTTCCATGGCAGATTTGAACTGGAAACTCACATCACCTTCAGATGTTTCCAGTTCAACACTGCTGCTGAGCCAATCGAATAACTATATGAGAAACTGATCGACATGGAACATGACATGTTTATGCCACCTTCTGGAAATGGGAACTACAGTTGTGCTCAAAGACTAAGGCGCGATTCATACTCCTATTTTAGAGCCGAATAAAAGTCGGTTCGGCTCTGTAGAGCCTACAATGTGACGTCATTTGAGGTTCGGGGGGGCGGGTACCGTCCCAAAGTCGGCTCTTCGGTGCTACTGAAAATTTCTGACGAGCCGAAATCATTTCGGCACTACAGTGGTAAAATAGGAGTATGAATCGGCCCTAATGCCCTATCCTATTGTATTCTTTACTGTACTCACATGTATCCTTCCACCATTCTGCGTGAATATTCTGCGGAGTCGTTGTTGAACTGCAGGTAGGCCTGCACTTCACTATACGTGTTCCAAATTCTCAGTAAGTAGATGTGAGTGTTCGCCAAAACCGGCTCTACCTTCTCCATGCATTCACTGCATATCCTCACCACCTGAGAAAGAGATGGTAGAAACAGAGCACAAAGTGGGATAGATCAGCTGATGAGCAAAAAGCAACATGTGTTCCTTGTCTTCAGTTGACCTTGAGGGGGTTCAAGGGTATCCCAAGCTTCAGTAAATTATTGAAAATGAGGAACTGAATGGAACCTAGATGGTTACTCTGAGCGTGTACATATGGCACCAAACTGGTTACATTTATACACGCTCAGTTTCAGTGAAAACTGAAGATGTTACATTGTAGATTGGGATCCGTGAGCTAAAAATCGCACATCAAACTAGGGGCCCTTGAAATTAAAATGGTTGCGAATCACTGATCTAAGGGAATCAATGCATATCTATGAATGTAAGCTCTACAGTACCTGATGGTATTCACCCTCTAAACGAGCCTTTTCCATCTTCTGCATCATCTGATAGCAATAGTCTGTTGCTTCCTTCACTTGTTCTTCGGTTACCTGAATATGGGGAAAGGGAGAGAGTCTGTGATGCAAAATATAATCTTTGAATGAAGGCATGAAAAGATTTGCGACAAGACAAAACCACTTTATATACTTCCTTGTATGGTGTTGAGTACTGACAATAGCAGATCTATAAGCTCAAAATGAATCATCATAGTGACGTGATGTTTGTAGATCGGTTATTTTGAGTTTGGGCTAAGTATTGACAATATCATTTGATTGTTGTTGGTTATCCTTTGACACTGTAAAGCACTTTGTAAACATTGTTTTTGAAAGCGCTTTATAAATAAAGTTTATAATATGCTATACTATGCGAAAAGTATCTTTTCATTATAGGTGACAACACCATTATATTCCCAGTTCACACTGAATTACACCATGAAAATATGGACTATGGAATATCTGAATAATTAGCTTTGTCATTCAAACATGATTTCAAAGGCTTTATCTTGAAGACTTTTTAACTGACTAAAGAACCCAGTGTCCCAACCCAGGCTAATGGCATCTCAATGCTCTTTCACTTATCAGTGTATCCTTTTAATCAGTAGCACTTTAACCCTGGAGTCCTTAGACAAGACATTGCAGGCTACATGAAACAAACCCCTAATAACAAAGAATGTTTCAAGACTTTGAAATTTTACAAAAATAGCAAAGCTAATGCACAACATCTAGGCCTATAGATCTAATTTACAGCTCATAACATGCTGCGATGTGTTATGAACTTGCCTTGTAGATCGGGTATATTTTGATAGCCAAAGTATAACATAGGGCTTAAGTGGTTAATGGTAACTGTTCTTTTCTTACCAAAGACAATTATAAAACATGTAATTTAATGTATCCATGTTTATGCAATTGTGAGAATATGAAAATGGAAAACAAACAGGTGGTTGTTAACAACCCTCCCCCGCTTGAATGAGTTGACCATAAAGCTGTTGACAATCCCTGGTACATACTAATAATAACTCTAGACATAGAAGACATACCCCACTCTCTGTCTCTCTATCTGTCTCACTCACTCAAACACACACACACACACACACACACACACACACACACACGCACGCACGCAACACACGCGCGTGCTCGCACGCACATGCACACACACAATGGACTGGATAATTGTGTTGACAGAACTGTAATGCCTTCTATTTCAAACAGTACGGTCATGATAGGTCATAAGGTAAGACACGTCAAGGCATTATGTAACAGTACAGGCATTATGTAATCATGCACTGATTAGTCTCACTGCAGCCTGCTGATTAGATACATGGCTAACGTCTGGGGTGCATCTCTTTAAAAGTGTTTAAGGACATGAAGTGGCCAACCATAGACTTCTGTTACAGCACAGCCAAGTCAGAGTGATGCCTGGACTTTTCCTCTGGCAAAACCAAGACATGCTGAAGACATATGCGTTATCATTTAGATACTTTACTTATGCTGCAATTATTTATTTTGGGACCATAATGGAATTTAGTCTCATGACTTGGCAGTATCTTGATGATTATTCTATTGTAGGCTACTACGCACCTTGGTGAATTGAATTGTATCATGAATTTATCAAATAAAAATACCATATTTGTTGATACCATATTTATAACTGAAGAGGATTTTATAGCCAAGTTTTATGTCCTGGCCCGAAGGAGAGAGATTACACCTGGGACTTGAACCATGGCTTCCAAAAACAAAACTGAATCCCAGTTGGCAAGAGGAGAATATTGAGATTATGAGCTGCAGACTCATTGTCAACCAGTAGGTGTCCTCCTACTTGACAACAGACTAGTCTAAAGAGGAGAATATTGAGATTATGAGCTGCAGACTCATTGTCAACCAGTAGGTGTCCTCCTACCTGACAACAGACTAGTCTGAGCTGCAGACTCATTGTCAACCAGTAGGTGTCCTCCTACCTGACAACAGACTAGTCTGAGCTGCAGACTCATTGTCAACCAGTAGGTGTCCTCCTACCTGACAACAGACTAGTCTTATGAGCTGCAGACTCATTGTCAACCAGTAGGTGTCCTCCTACCTGACAACAGACTAGTCTAAAGAGGAGAATATTGAGATTATGAGCTGCAGACTCATTGTCAACCAGTAGGTGTCCTCCTACCTGACAACAGACTAGTCTGAGCTGCAGACTCATTGTCAACCAGTAGGTGTCCTCCTACCTGACAACAGACTAGTCTGAGCTGCAGACTCATTGTCAACCAGTAGGTGTCCTCCTACCTGACAACAGACTAGTCTGAGCTGCAGACTCATTGTCAACCAGTAGGTGTCCTCCTACCTGACAACAGACTAGTCTGAGCTGCAGACTCATTGTCAACCAGTAGGTGTCCTCCTACCTGACAACAGACTAGCTGCAGACTCATTGTCAACCAGTAGGTGTCCTCCTACCTGACAACAGACTAGCTGCAGACTCATTGTCAACCAGTAGGTGTCCTCCTACCTGACAACAGACTAGCTGCAGACTCATTGTCAACCAGTAGGTGTCGTCCTACCTGACAACAGACTAGTCTAAAGTTCTGATATGAGCTGCAGACTCATTGTCAACCAGTAGGTGTCCTCCTACCTGACAACAGACTAGTCTAAAGTTCTGATATGAGCTGCAGACTCATTGTCAACCAGTAGGTGTCCTCCTACCTGACAACAGACTAGTCTAAACTGCAGACTCATTGTCAACCAGTAGGTGTCCTCCTACCTGACAACAGACTAGTCTAAAGTTCTGAATGGAAGAGCAGGAAAGACTACCCCCAACCACTGATGAAACAAGTACTCACACACACAAGTACAAGTCCGGAATTCAAAAGAGGAAAAGTACAAAAGCATAGGTATCACAAAATACAAAAGTAAAAGTAGAAAATACTCATTATGCATAAGGTGCTGAAATGTATATTTAAATAAAGAAAAGCGACACGTTGTGAGCTTGTAAATCTGCTATTTTCAAATTGCCAATGGTCTGAAGTGGTTTGTAATCAAATCTAGTACAAAGTAACTAGTTTTCGAATAATTATAGTGGAGTAAAAGTACAATATTTGCCTTTGAGATATAGAAGAGTAGAAGTAAAATTATAGTTAAAATTGGAAATATTCCAGTAAAGTAAAAAATACCTCAAAATTGTACGTATTACAGTACTTGAGTAAATGTACTTAGCTGCTTTCCACCACTGCCTATAGAACCATATTGCAGATGTACTAGTTATATTGTATTAAAACAAGATTGGTTAGACTTAGAATAAAATTATATTCATTCAAATAATTCCTGGATTCAAGTTTTAAATAGTTTATGTACAAAACCCCCTACCCACCCACCCCACCGTTGCCTTCTGGGTTTTTTTTAATCACCAATAGTTTTAGCACAAACCTTTTCTTCTCCTTCCGCTGGTTCCTTTCCTGCAAGCTTTACATCATCTTTTAAGTGGTCCTTGCATGCCTGACACGTGCAGTCAAAGAAGTACTGCGCCTTCAGTTGCCTTTGACGGTCCTCTGTCAAGTTCAGGAAGTCCACATAGGAGACCGTCAGCTCCTCTCCCTCTGGGATCTTACCCAGGGCCCGCAGCTCAATCCTGGGGAAGGGGTCAAAATGGCTTCAAAATTTAGAAATTGCCTTGTTTAGTTTTCATGATTCGACATATCTTTTCTTCTTGGTACAACGAAGTATAAAAGGCTTCACACTCAACATTCTTTGTAGCATCAGCAGAGAGAGACACAGACAAACAAGACAGTCACGAAAGACCAAACATGAAAAGAAAGTTGATAGATAGAGTGGAAGAGAGCCATGAAAAATAAGCAGGGACAGCTAATGCTACAAAAGGCCATCTAGATTATTATCCCTCTGCGTGATGCTAAATTAGATAGGGCAAAGGTTAGAGCATTCAAATTGCAAGCTAGTGATGCATTCATAGAGCATCAGGGCATCTAGTCAAACCTACCACTATTTTATTTTTACACAAGTGATGGAAAGGAAAGGTGTTATTATGTAGTTAGATGTTTTATGTGAGGGATTGTGATCCAAATGGGAATGTTTTGATGGATTATTAATTATGCATTAATTAACGCACCTCCGTTGAGAGTGAAACATAGTATTCAGAGCTGATTGACTGAAAGACAAAGTAGCACACAACAAATTCACATACACTATACTGAATATGTATACAAGCTGCATACCAAGCACACACACACACACACACACACACACACACACACACACACACACACACACACACACACACACACACAGAAAAAATACTACATAATAATATCATAATATTATAATATTATATATTTTTATAATTGTTAAATTAATTGATTTTCATCTATAAACAATTTTAACATCCAAAACGTACTGGCTGACTTTGAACCAAAAAGCTGTCACTTAAATATAAATGAAGCTATTAGCTGCAGCAGAAAATCTTGATTATAGAACAGATAATGGTTATTGCCGAATAGTTATCAGCCTCAACAGAAGTCAAAGGTGTTTGTACATACTTGCCGTGGTTGAGGATGACAGTGCAGTTGGGCCAGCAGTCGTGGTTGACGAGACACAGGTTAGGGAACAGACCCACACCTACTGCATTAAGACCCCGCTGGTCACTCACACCGAAGCCATTACAGTTGACCTGAGGGACAAAGCAGAGGAATTATAGATAACTGCACAGTAAACTCAGAGAGTGTGAAGATGTAATCAATTGGACCTGTAACGCCGTAAGTTCCATTTGGTTACATCTTACACGCTGTACTTGAGTACACTCTCAGACTGAGATGCAAATGGATAAATTAAGACTGAGGATTTTGCTGTGCCCTGATATAAAATAGGGATGCCAGGTTTAAAGTAATTTATGATCATTTCATCCAACTGCTTTATACAGATGAATGCATGCATTCAAAATAATAAGTAATCAGGTGATTATTAATTGTGACAGTCCTATAGGTGTGACACAAAGATAACTGATAGATAGATAGATAGATAGATAGATAGATAGATAGATAGATAGATAGATAGATAGATAGATAGATAGATAGATAGATAGATAGATAGATAGATAGATAGATAGATAGATAGTGAACAACGAACCACTCCTAGGAGGTGTGAGACTTCATTGGTATTGTGCTGCTTGGAGTTGCGCGGCCAGTAGTCCAGGAAGTTGTGGATGTCTACCCTGAGCTCCTTATGGTCGTCCTCAGGCATGTCGACCACATGGTCCTCCAAGTCATCCACTGTTGTCATCTGTGTGTCAGACACCACGCTGCCTTCCTTGTCCATACGCCAGAAGATGCGAGCCACCAGGCTGGGCACAATTAAAGGAAGAAAAATAAATTAAAAGATGCATCACCTCATAGGCCTGCAGCACTTCATGCAGGGGCTCATGATTAATGATAGGTGTAACATTATAGGGCAACGTAGCTACTCTCTCACACATTGATTTCAGAAACGTCTGTTATTTTTGAGGGGCGCTAGCCCCTCCTATATAATACAGCTTTTGTCCCCTCACACCTCATATTTGCCATTGACAATGAAAGGAGAAATTAGGTCATATGTCCGTCAAATATGACGTAAATTTGTGGCAAGACAAACATTAAATGCCATCGACAATGAAGGGAAAATTTTACGTCATATGTAGATCAGCAAATCGGCTAACCAATCACATAAATTCAGTTGTTCATGAGATGATGTATGATGATGTATAATGATAAGAGCGCCCCTCACTTCACACGGGTGTGATTTTAAGCTGATCAGGAATGATGACTTATTAAGCACTGTTGAGTCAGATCGGCAGTGGTGTAAAGTAACCAAGTACAATACTCTATACAATTTTGAGGTACTTTTACTTTACTGGAGTATTTCCAATTGTGTTTATTTTATACTTCTACTCTAGCCTGGGTTCTAACCTGGTTTGCTGCGTTCCGCGGATCTGAAATGTCACTTCACTTTGCAAAGTGACATTTCACATCCGTGGAACGCAGAAAATCAGGCTGGAACCCAGGCTACTTCTACTCTACATTTCAGAGACAAACATTGTACTTTTACTCCAAAATAATGATTTGAAAACATGAATTACTAGTTACTTTGTAGATTTGATTTACATACAGTAGGCTAACCACTTCAGCCCTATTTAAACTTTGGCTATTTGAAAAGATTCAAAAATACATTTCGATAACTTCGGCATAATGTATCCATAAGGTGATAATGCATGAATCCATGCAACTGAGTCCTCCCACAGTCACTGTTTGCTCAGGCCCTGCTGCTTACCGGATGCTGTCATTGGGCACCTTGTCCTTGCCGTACGTCTTAATTGCGCCACATTCGTTCTTGTGTTCGTCCCAGGCGGCACGCTGGCAGGTACGGTCACAGTAATGGGCAAATTTACACTGACCACATCGCTGGAGCTTCGGCTGACTGCGGAAACAGCTGTGGCAGATGCGGCTTGCTACGCTATAGAGGGAGGGAGGAAAGAAAGAAGCAATAAGAATAGGCATATTTTAAAATGTGAAGCAAACGGTTGAGAGATGGAAGGATTAGAGGGGTAGCTAAAGTAAGTAAAGACATGATGCTCATGGCCCCATTTTGTATTCTATAAATAAACACACAGGCAGAGCCAATTCAACTCTTATCAAGGTGCGAATGACATATGACCAACTTGTGACACCTCTATCCTCCCATCCCCCAAGGACAAAATGCATTCTCCTTTCAAAACACTGATCAATCTGCAATCTGCAATTGATGTTCTGTGCCCTTGCCAAACAAGGTGTACTTTAACTTCATACAATTATTATAATACAAAAAAAACTATGTAGTTATTCCAAATAGAGGGGAAAAACAGTAAACAGTAAAAAAGGGTTTCTGCACAGATTTAATTAGAAAAAAAGACTTCATCAACCTTAACCGACAATGGCAGCAAAGACAGCTGGAATACCATTTTTCTAAATAAAGTGTGTGTCAGGATAGTGAGTGTGTGGCAATTCGCATAATGTACAATCAAGACACGTAGACATGAATGTGTTATGCATTTGATTATGTATTTGATGTATTACCATGTTTTTGTTCTTGCTTACTGTAACGACTTACACTCTGGATGAAGAGAGATGCGTCTGCTAAATGCCTAAATTGTAAATTGTAATTTAAACCAAAACACCTTTTTATAACAGGGAATAATTTGAAACAGGGTCCATAACCTAATGAAAGTGAATGGCTGCATGTCTGTGGCAAGCTTGAAACCCTCTGGACACACAAATGTCCAGCTATGAAAATGTTTAGGTAATGAATGAACTGCAGGAACAAATTGTGTGTGTGTGTGTGTGTGTGTGTGTGTGTGTGTGTGTGTGTGTGTGTGTGTGTGTGTGTGTGTGTGTGTGTGTGTGTGTGTGTGTGTGTGTGTGTGTGTGTGTGTGTGTGTGTGTGTGTGTGTTGTGTGTGTGTGTGTGTGTGTGTGCGTGCCTACTATAGAAACCAATCCTTTAAATGAGATTGAATCACAGTTTGAAAATAGTTTTATAAAATTATTAACTGCACTACCCTTGTTAAGCATATATTTTATGGAAAGAAGTGAGCAAACACACAACCACAACTCAGCTACCATTGTTAAACCTGAACACATGACTGAAGACGAGCAAACACGTGCACACAAGCCATTTACTGTACCTGTCGAATACCACAGCGGCAAAGCTGGGCTCTGCGAAGATAACATCTCCAGCCCAAAACTCCTTGGTGGCCTTCAGACCTCTCCCTTTTCCAGGTGAGTCAAATACCTCCACGTTCTCCATGATAGCTGTGCTGCTGGTTCCAGAGAGATGTTTGTCAGGCCAACAGATGAGAGCAGAAGAGCGTCAGAGGCAGGGTTGAGAGGCTACTACAGGGTTGAGAGGCTACTACTGTTCAGGGGTTGGTTAAAGTTGGGGTCCTCCTACAATCTGTGTCCTCTTATCCTCCAGCATGACAACTGCACATTCCAAACCAAAGGCCTTAAAATAGCCCATCACCCCGTGAAGGGTGCCAAGTGACAGAAAGGGGGTGAGGTGACATTTGCATTGAGAATGAGAAACAAATGGTCTTGAATAGAGGGGTCATATTGTCTTTCGCCTCTATTCAACTGCCAATCGAAGGACCCCTCTGTGATTCAACAACTATTTCATACATCTTAGAGAATATAAAATTAACAAACAGGACTTCCTCACCCCTATCGTGAGTTGGTAGGTGCGAGGTCCTGTGGGGTATTTTTGTCCCTCAGCTGTCACAGGGGCCATGGTGACGTTAGACAGCTGCTGATAGCTTGACAGAGACAGGGCCACCCCCATCTGTCACTCCATTCACTTCTGGCAAGTTCCATTACTTACAGTACGATATCTCTCTCACTTTCTGACCCCCCCCCCCCCCCTCTCTCTCTCGTTCTTTCTGTCTAAATTTAATTCTAATTGGGGTGTGACTACTATCTACTATCAAAATATAAGCAATGGCAGAAGAGACCAGTGATTGCGTACAACACAGTCATACCTGGGGCATAGTCCAGGACTCTGAGATCTGGTGCTCTTTGGCCGATACCTGGAATATCATATCTCTGGCTGCCTTACCAGTGAGTGCAGCACACAGGATGGACCGGACACCTGGACACACAGTGAGCTGATGTTCTCTATGTATGGTCCACCGCAAGCCCTGTCTTGACGGCAAGGTTCTTAAAAGATTCCTGTGGCCAAACCCAGGGGGAAGCTGACATTGAAAGACAGCTGGCCTACAATTCCACCTTCCTGGGGGTCTGCAAAACTCTGGGAGATGTCACCCAAACAAGCTGGGGGATGAGGAATAGTGCTTGAGGCATGGATTCAACTCCTCAAGGACAAGAGCTTCATATTGTCATATTTGATCCATTGTGTGTCTCCAGCTGATTTTACAGCTATCCACAGCTTCTTTGGTGACCCTGGCTGTCTCTTTGAACCTCTCTTTCATGCTCAGATCAGCAGCTATGCAGTCAGTGTAACATCAGGCCCTCAGTCTCAATGGTGCATGTCCTCCAGTTCCCCCTTCACGTGCTGGAGCAGACCCAGAGCAAGACACCAATAGTAGAAGTGAGCTGTGTACAAGCAAAGAAGCCATGCACTGGTAGAACAGACAACAGCAGGTGGGAGTTAGAGTGTCCCGATATCCAAGTGATTATAGGGCTCATGCCACATGCCACTACCCTACTGTCTCTGTTTCCTGTCTCTAGTGACAATACCCATCAAATAAAGGCTAGCTGGGAAAAGCATAAAATGTACTAAAATGAGAATGGTCAGAGTTAAGGGATTGTGTTATTGTTTAGGATTTCTTTCTTTCTTTCTTTCTTTCTTTCTTTCTTTCTTTCTTTCTTTCTTTCTTTCTTTCTTTCTTTCTTTTTCTTTCTTTCTTTTTCTTTCTTTATTTCTTTCTTTCTTTCTTTCTTACTGTATGCACATGAGATTAGACATCGACTTGATAGTATGTTAAATGGCTTGATATCAAATCATTTCTAGGTTAGTCGAAATAAACCACATTGTGATTTTTATCACAATAATTTAATTCAGAAGTCATTTTAGGACTAAACAGCATCTGGTTGTGCTTTAAGGTTTTATGAGGACAAGCCACTGAGAGCTGGATGTAGCTGTAAAACACATTAGTTCACGATATCATACCAATTATATAACAATTTATAACCTTTTCTTAATAAAAACCTATTTGAGAAAATAAATGCATTAGTTCTGTCCTTTGTTTAACTTGAAGGGTGGAAAAAGAACCATAAAGGAGTACATGCAGTACAGTGAACCATAAAGAACCATAAAGGAGTACATGCAGTACAGTGAACCATAAAGAACCATAAAGGAGTACATGCAGTACAGTGAACCATAAAGAACCATAAAGGAGTACATGCAGTTGAGTACAGTGAACCATAAAGAACCATAAAGGAGTACATGCAGTACAGTGTGCCTACATCAAGGGTTCTCAACCTGTGGGTAGTTCAAATAGGCACAAAAAGGCACACATGGGCAAGTTAACATCTCAAGACAAAATAGCCGATCTATCAAGCTTGTAGATCTGCTATTTTGAAGGATAGTTGCTGATGGTGTTGTTTGTTCCAGGGGACACCAGATTGGTTGTGACTCTCATTGACCAGGACACAGCAGGGAAGGTGGTGGGCAGGAGGGTGTAAGACAACTGGTCGGTCTGGAGGTGCATTGGGCTGACATCAACTGTAGCTGTGCCCAGTGACTGGCTGGACCTAGGAAGAAGGCTCAGCTGGTGCAGCACAACGCTGGAAGCGATGAGACCTGCCACACTTGTCAGATAGATCAGGCCTAGCATGCAAGACACCTTGGTGAAATGCTGGTAGATGGATGTGAGGGCGTGCCGCCACGCTGGTTGTTCTAGCAGCACGCAGAGGTCGGTGTATGTGAACCAACCACGTCTCATACCTTGCCTCTCCGCAATGCTGCTTTCTAATTGACTCAAAACGTTGAAGAAGTCCCTGGGCTCAGTGTATAGGTCCCACTCAATGGCTTTGAGAAAACCCATCTCCAGGTCGTTGACAGTTTGCACATCCAGTTTCCCAGCTGCTCCCCACTCGTCGTTGAAAACCTCCTCGTCCACTCCTTCGTCATACAGGTATTTGCTGGCAACCATCATGGAGATCAAGAAGAGGTTAGAGGAGGAGATGTGTTGCAGGTATTCAGGGTTTCTGTGTCGGAGTCTCTCTATGTACACTTGGGCTAGCATCATGGCACACGGGGAGATGGATGCCTCACTGGCGACATGGGCCGCATACGTCTTCTGGAGCCTTCCTATCGGGCTAGGGGCAGATTTCTGGAGGAACTCCACTGTAATATCTGTAACGGGAGAAGAGAGGGTGTCTAGGGAAACATGGTCCAAACCATAATGGAGTCGCTTCCTCACTCGATCAGAAAACCTCTGATGACCAGGAAGAAATGCATCAAAACCCATATCGCCGGCAGAACAGAGCACCGATACGTAGCTTGAGGTTAGGACATGCATTACTTTGGCTGGGGCCTATTCCATTTGTGACATGCGTGACATCACGTGACATCATCAGCCATACCCTTTATGGAGTCACATTCTCCATGGCGCTCCAACAGTCCATAGAATATCGATCTATAAACTACACCAGCTATGCTTCACAACCATAACCACACTCTTCCAGAGGGCAGGCATAACAAAGCAGGAAATGGGAATACGTTTAAACAATACATCATAGATACATCATATACGACTCCCGTCATGTCACAGCAGGGTAACCACATGAAGTCTGAGAAAACACCACACCATTCCATTTCCCATGTGGAGAGATCTGCATGATCCAATTTGTATTATTGAAATTGAATTGAATAAATTGAAATATTATTTCAATTTCTTTTAAGCATTTATGTTGACATTTTCACAGTGTTTCCTTTTTTACATGATGCCACCACCATTGCAACCATTTGTCCGACAGACAGCAAAGCTGTCCCCATAGGAAGCAGCACATCAGCTTGTTTTCCTCTCAGCTCCGTGGGATGCATCTGCATTCGAAGGTCAGCTCTGTCTCCTTCCACCCTCACCGTGGAGGTCTGGCTTCAGAAAGAACTGTTGTCATAAGCTACTTTGATGGAGTCTTTGAAGTCTGAGGGCACATTCAGCATGGAGCACACCTGTCTGAACTTGGCACGAACCCTCCCCACATTCTCTAGCAGGTCTTCCGCCTGAGGGTCATCATAAGGACACTTCTCCATCAACCCCATAAGAGTCTCCAGAGACTTTACTCGCTTCCTTGATTTGGTGTCCGTGTTGTTCTGAAGGAGGCATTTCCAGGTGATAGCGAAGCCGTAATAGAAAGAAATCTCTGCAGATACTCTAGCTCCATATCTGATCCCATGTTGCCGGCCCTCAAGTGTCCCTAGAGGAATCCCCTTCTCAAACCCCTCATGATATCCCTCCATATAACACCTGTTATCTGCCATGATGATGCTGTCAAATAGATCTTCATGTCCAGACCCAACATCCATCTGCATGTAATGAACAAACTACACTGAAATTGCTGTTGAAAGCAGTTTCACTTATATCCAGTGACTTCATTGCTGATGTCACTGGACCAAACCAAGTGGAGGACATTTCATTTGGGGATATTTGTGCTGTTATTGTGTTAAGAAAGGTTCATACGTCTATTCTACCAATCAATCTATCAATCAATATCAATATATAATTCATGGAATCTGTATGTGTGTTTCATGGGCATAACTTGAAAAGTGTATGCCAGGTATGTCCCATATGACCCTGAGGTGTGTGATGCCGAACGTATTGTAAAACCAGAGGGGTTTCCAACAGGCATTGTTCCTGATGGAGATCGGCCCAGTGTACTGTACATAATACTTAATACACATCATCTGCGTGTGGCCCTCTTGCCTATGTATGGCCACCCCAACTCCTTCAGTATATTTGTTACGTTCCACTGTGTTTCTTTCTTGGGTTTTCCTTTGTGTTCCTGTCTATCTCTCCTCCTTCCCTCTGTCACTCTCTACAGGTCTGAGGTCCACAATCATCTGTACAGCCACCAATCACTCCATCAATTGAATTTGATTGCCTAATTCCGCCTTCACCAATCATGCTCACCTGCGGTTCAGTTCATGTTCTCTATCACCTACACCAGTTTGTTTTCCTCGAATATAGCCTACACCTGCCCTGTCCAATACAATGCAGCCATAAATCAATGGGACATAATCAAATGTTGTCGGCTCTTCAGTATATAAATATTCGAATGGCAGCCAAGTCTATGGACTTGTAATGTTTGTTTAGGCCCTGGGCAATCTTAAACAAATACTGACGATGTGACGTGAGACGTTATCTAACTATAAATGCACCAAGTCTCTGTACGTCTGTACATCTGTACATCTGTACATCTGTACGTCTGTAATCCACGTAACTAGAGAACCGTTCGCCCCACCGACTTCAAATTCGACACACACGTTCCGCACCCCCACAGGGAGTGCAGTGCCCGGTGTCGAGTCGGTCGGATCCACGGTTGTCCAGAACCGCCACAAAAGGCCTCTGCCGGGCCACAAAAGGCCTCTGCCCGGGCCAGACTCCATATTTGGGCATGCCTGACAAAGAACTCTTCTGACATCATTCTGACGTCTGCATAGACGGCATGCCTGAACTCCATATATGGGCATAAAAGGGACACAGACATAATATCTGGATGGGGCATTTATTTCCAACTTGCATCATTCCAAGTAGCCCAGTGCCCAACGGGCACCGCTGTAGAGGCCCCACGGGCACCGCTCTAGTGTATATAGTAAATTCAATATAAATGTATTAAATTCATCTTGTAACTGGTTTCATTTGACATAATAACACACTGCATGCATGTCTTGTAACGTATTGTGGTATTGAATCTGCAATGAATGATGTGCAGGATGTGCAAATTTAATAACATAATCAAGGGGGCCTCTTAGCCACCCCACCCCTATAAGAGCAAAGAGAGGGGGCCAGAGAAGCCCCTGGTTAGGTGTGACACGTTGGGACGCGTTAGGTGTGACGCGTTGTGAGCTTGCCAATCGTCTATTTTCGGTGTGACACCTGCAAGCAACGAAGACCCTCAGGCCCCCTTTAGTTCAGTTGGCTTTGGCGTGGAGCTGTGCCCTCTTGCCTGTGAGCACCTGGAATCCGGTCCTCATGCTATAGTGACAGCAGGAGTGGCAGGTCTCACAGTGTAGGAGGCGGTGTCGGGGGAACGGCAGGTGTGACACCTTACATATTCCTTGATGTATCTTCTCAAAATGATTTCTATCTGATTGGATTGAAATTTATCTTTAATCACAAGCTGGTTATTTCCATCTATACTTTTGGTATATATATACTTTAAGTATATTTTGAATTTGATGCCAATAAAAAGTGCTTTAATCAAGTAACTTTTGATTACCAGACTTTTAATTCATTCATAAAATGATGTCATGAGGAGGATGTCTTATAGGTGAAGACAGGGCATCAACAAGCTGGTGTTTTAATAGGTGGATGTGGTTCACTGAACTGATCAAACGCTAACGATACTACTCTATGCATTTATGTCATTAAGCCCTGAAGCTTTTGAAATTATGACTTTGTGGATTCGGCATGCCCCAAAGTAAGCCTAATCCTGGAAGTGTTTAAAAATGTAGACACATTATTTTAGTGACTATTAGGCTATTATGGAAATTGAAAAATGTCTGGGCTGAATTGCAGGTAGCCTAAATCCAGGTAGTTAACAGACTCTCAATTGCTTAATTGGGACCACAATGGAAACCACCTGTCATCCTTTTAGCCTTAATGTCTGACTGCCTCAAGTGCCGTTTAGAAATGTTACTTAAAATATTCAATCAATCAAACAAAATAATTTCATGGAGCATGGAATTATGGGGTTTATGGGGTCCATCCATCCATCCATCCATCCATCCATCCATATAGTGTAGCAGACCGGTGGCCCCTCAACACTTTGCATGATGGAAGACATTGGAGGAATGCCAAAAGGGGGCGTTTCTCTCAAGCAGCCAAAGGGGCGGTACCAAAGGTGGGTGTGTGTGTCTCTCAGCTGATGCGCGCATCAACCGACCGACTCCATCATCAGCATCCGACGCTGACAGCGGTCGAGGACTGCATTTCCAATAATACCGACCCATCATAGCGTCGCAAAAATAATTCAAAATCGTGTCGACCAAAACTGACGTTGCTGTCTATTACAAAATTGTTTACTGGGGCTGCCATCTTACAAACGGCGGAGCTGCAAATAGTGAGTAACGTTAGCCTTTGCTGATGCCTTGCTAGGATGCTACAGTCGGTAATTCAAAGCCACTGCATGATATAACGGTCATTAACATGGTGTATATTAGTGTGTGTGTGTGGGGGGGGGGGGGGGGAGGTCGGTCGGGGTGCGGCAGACTCATCTATTTCATCTAAACCTCGAATAGATATTTGGAAGCTCAGGATATTCAGGGCTCGATGCGGATGGTGCTAAAGCCGCCCTTACCGCCCAGGGATGCAGAGAAAGAGAGAGAGAGAGAGAGAGAGAGAGAGAGAGAGAGAGAGAGAGAAAGAGTCGTGAGGGGAGGGGACTGAAGCAGAGCAGCAGATAGATAGTGTGTTCTACTACTACTACTACTACTATTCACCCGACTGGAAGTAAACCTCTTGTAAATGGATTGAGGTGGGGGTGGGTGGGGATAGGGGGGGGGGGGGGGGGGGGGGATGGTGTGTGTGTGGTGTGTGTGTGGTGGCATTGGCGTGAGCTATATCTCTACTTACTCTCTCCTCTCCACCGTGTCTATATCTCTGCCTCCTTCCCTCTCTCTCAATGTACCATAATGTATGCCAGGATGGTATGATTTTTCTCTCTCACACACACACACACACACACACACACACACACACACACACACACACACACACACACACACACACACACACACACACACACACACGATGTTATGATGATGAACTTGATGATGTGGATGTCAACATGATGTGAGTGCTGTGCGTTTTACTTCATGTCATGTGATTCACGGGAGGCTACAAATCTGAGCCTTTGTGAATCGCTTCATAAATTGCATCCCTTTGGATGTCAAAATGTGAGTCGATACTATGTCTTATGATGTCCTGCTTATACTTTGTACGTGCGCACGCATGCACGCACGCACAGACACCCACACATACGTGCTTGTGCGCTGTACTGCGCCTTTTGTGTTTATTTTTGGTGTTGGTATTCAGCTATGTCTTATGCCATAATCTATGACACTCAGCCTATTTTTAAAGAGACAAAAAGATATGTAACTCTGTATCGAGGGAGTTTATGCGTGTAGCCTATATTGATAAAGCTTTATTTATATAGGCCTACTCCATCACTTGTTGGTGTCCCTTGCTGATATTCAATCTACAACGTGTTGCATCGCAATGCTATCTGTTATTGACACTCTTGTACTACAGCATGTAAATAATTAGGCTGAGCCGCATGAACCCTAGCATCCCTATTCTGAGCATGTCATATAGCTAGTATTTAGCGAAAATAGATCTACAGGATCACAATGCGTTGCAAAGCTTGCAGATCTACTATTTTAGCTGAAGAGATTTGGTGTTAAAGAGATAACCTAGACCCCTGGGGGACCCTGCCTTTTAAGTACCATATATAGGGTTTATGTTGGTTAAGGCTCATACATAGTCTGGATTTTCGGTGGTTAGGTGACCACCGAACTACAACATGACGTCACAAGCCGCGGTGAAGAGCAAACCACCGCCACCGCTCCAGCCCTTCTCTCTGTTTTTACTCACCACCGCTCAACGTTATTTCAGCTCCGGTGGTCAGCTCACCACCGGAGCGGTGGTCACCTCACCACCGAAAATCCAGACTATGAATAGGCCTTTAGTCTGACCAGAGAAGTTGCTTATGCTTGTGTCAGTTGCAAATGTATGATTGAACAGATTGAAAAAGTGTGTGCTTTGATCATTATGTGTATTAAGTAGTAGGCCTACTATTAACCAATAAGCCTTCAATTGGTCAGAGGAGAGTTTTTTGACACACTGCTTTAAACTGTCTTCTAGACTTATTTTCAAGCCCATCCATGTTTATCATCATGGTGGGACCCCACTTCCTGTGTTAGATCTTGTTCTTCTTGTAATAACTGCCTATTGTGAAATGACTATATTCTATAACTCCGTTTATTTCTCTGTGTTTCTCTAGTGTATGTGCCCCCACTACCTGCATTAGGTTGTGATGACCCACACTGCTACCAAATGTATGTGTGACCCTCCCTTCCATCCTGACTCCTAACCTCTAACCCCTGACCTTTGACCCCCACTATGGGCAGTGTTGGCAGTGGGGTGGCCGGAGAGCAGGAGTTTGCCATGAAGTCTGTGGGCACGCGGACCACCCTGCCTCGGGCCCCTCCTCTCTCTCGCCGTTGTCCCGCTGACCGAAGCTGCAGTGCCGAGCGCCTGCCCCGCCCCCCAGCCGCCATATCTGACGGAACGGTTTCCAGCGACGAGCGGGGAAGCGTTAGCATTGGGACGGGGACTTGTACCGAGCGGACAGACCGGCCCACCGAAACGGCCTCCTCCACGAACACAGAATGCACCATGACGGCCCCGTCCAACAACAACCAGTTGGACTGTGGGAACGCAGCGGGCAGGAGGGAACGAGAGTGGGAGAGAGAGAGACAACGTGAGAGAGGGGACAGGGGCAGGGACAGGGACCGCGACAGAGACTGGGACAGAGAGAGGCTGGAGAGGGAGCGAGAGAGGGAGAGGAACCGAGAGCGGGAGCGGGAGCGGGTGGAGAGGGAGAGGCTGGAGAGAGAGCGGGAGCGCGAAAGAGAGAGAGCCAGGGAGAGGGAGAGGGAGAGGATAGAACGGGAGAAGATAGAGCGAGAGAGGGAGAGGGAACGGGAGAGGGAGAGAGAACGGGAGAGGGAACGGATAGAGGGCGAGAGGCTGGAGAGGGAGAGGGAACGAGAGAGGGACAGGGAAATGCAAGGTGGAAGTCTGGATGTCTGTGGGAACATCGTGGGCCTGGGAGCAAATGAGAAGAATGGGGGTGGCATGAGCCAACACCAGCAACAGCAAAGAGAGATGACGGCTGGCCGAGCTGACGCTGACAACAATCCAACCAAACAAAACCCTCCCAACCATAACCCGCCCAAGATCCTTCCCGTGTCGGGAAAACTAGAGCAGGTAATTCCTAGTTTGGTAGACTCTGGTGAAATAGAATGTGTGTGCTCTAAAAACTAGGAGGCGAGTTTGATTTATCTAATCTGGAAAGTGACCCCTTTTTTAGGCTGTTGAGCCGCCTAACAACATACCAGGGGCGCAACAATTTACAATTTAGGCATTTAGCAGACGCTCTTAATCCAGAGCGATTTACAGTAAGCAGGAACAAAATAAATAGTCATCATGAATCATACGTATGCTAAGAACCTAACAGTGGAATATCTATATAATGATCTATGCATATACTATATAGTGCTAGTACCTCAAGTAGTGCACACATTTACAGTATCACTGTAAATTTGGCTTTGTGTTTCACTGTTTCAGCTTATCCACGTGTCTTTGTCTCACTCTGTTTTTTTTTGTCCCCTCCAATTCCTTCTAATGATACAGAACAACTCAGGGCTGGTTCGTCCCTCTGCCTTCAAGCCAGTCGTTCCCAAGAGCTTCCACTCCATGCAGAACCTTGTGGGCCAGGCAGGGGCTGGGAGTGGGAGTGAGGGGAAGGCTGAGGGCAGGAATGAAGGAATGAATGAGGGAAGAGGCGGCAGGAGGGCTAGAGACGTCGGCGTGGGAGAGTCAAGAGAGGTCCCAGAGGCCCTGCTTCTTGACCAGGACAGCCCGGTGCGGGCGGGCAGGACCGACGGAGGGGGAGATGGCCCCGAAGGGGTCCCAGGTGGGATGTCTGATTCCGGGAGGAACTCCTTGACTAGCCTGCCCACGTACACAGGATCTGGGTCCGGTTATGGGCCCCCAGCCGTCTTGGGACCTCTCAGTGCTTCCACCAGCCACATCAACAGGCTGGGGACGGTCGGGGCAGCCGCAGGCCTGGAGAAGCCAGGTTATCAGGTACGACCTGCAAACACACAAAAGGGTTGACAGGATCACCTTTGAAAAGAATATTACATTCTCTCACAAAATGAGTGATGGAAATAGCTAAGACAAATGTTGGTATTATTAGTGTGGATCCTATGTTTTTACAGTAACATGTTTCGTAATTCCAAAATGGGTACACAGCAATTTTAGATCCAAAAATAATATGTCAATTGCACATAGATAACTAAGACAAGAGCTTACAAAGGCTGTGTTGTTAGAGTGGGTCAGCATAATTCAACACAACAACGGCGGTGTCTTCCAGAACGGACTTAGTGCCTCTGACAGTGGCCGCTCCTCCTCTGGGAAGAGCTCCTCGTCCTATCAGAGGATGACCCACCTGAGCGACGCACCGGCACCACTACGCCCCTCCCCTTCCTCTGATGACATCATCCAGGACCTGGAGGACCGGCTGTGGGAAAAAGAGCAAGAGGTCAGAGGTCACTCAGGGAGGCCTCATTTCTAGCTATGTTGTACTCACAGTAACTCCCAGGCACTATAACCCCCCACCCCTCAAATATATCTATCTCAAATAGCTGTCATTTTGTACTTTGGTTTGTATTTCTGGTTTGACCGATGTAGACATTATCTTACTAACTACTGCACTGAGGCAAAGCTTGTCATGTAGGCATGGTTTTAATTTGTGTAGCCCCCTTGATTCAAAATTCAACTTTGCTGGTATGAACGTGTTTAGCATCTTACAAATTGCAAGTTTATCATCCTTTTACCAACAGATGGCTTTAAAGCCATCACATAGTTTGCCAGCATTCCTAATCTTGGAAAGCTTTCTTGGCCTGTGGCCACAAAAGGTTCATTTTCGTGACTTTAGGGCCTGATTTATACTCGCAACAATGTATAAATGAAGTGTATAACGGTACCCTGGAATGTATTTTCTCCATCTCATACTCTCTGTCTCTGTTGATCCCTCTCCGTTCCTGCTTTGCTAACAGGTGCAGCACATGCGGCGTAACCTGGACCAAAGTGAGGCAGCTATTATTCAGGTGTTTGAAGAAAAGCAGCGTGTCTGGGAGCGGCAGATGGATGAACTGAGACAGAACTATGCCTCTCGTCTGCAGCAGGTGACCCTGTGCTTTACTTCAATTTAGGGAACAGGTGAAGGAGAAACACGATTAAGCCAAGACTAACATACACACTCCACACATGACTCTGCAGGTTACACGGCGTGCCCAGCGCTCACAGACTGCCCTGCAGGCCCAGATCGGGCGTCTGTCCCAGGACAAGAGAAGGCTTCAGGAGGAGATGGCTGCTCTGCTGGCCCAGAGAGAAGATCTGGAGAGGAAGTGCCTGGACTATAGGAAGGAGCAGGCAGACATATTGCCACGCCTAGAGGAGACAAAGTGGGAGGTGAGACATGGTTCACGTGTGTGATTGTGTTGTTGAATAAATATTCATAGGCATACTGCTAGACTAATAATAATAATAATAATAATAATACATTTTATTTATAAGGCGCCTTTCAGGGCACTCAAGGTCGCCGTACAGGTTTAAAACAGTTGATACAAAACACAGTTAAAAGCAAAACAAAACTAGGGCACAGACTGAACTCATGTCTATCATGTCCAGTGGGCCAGTAAAGCACATACATGTAGAGTGGCCGCTTGGGAACCGGTAGGTTCCCAGTTCGATCAGGCTCCCCCAGAGTTACTGTCGAAGTGTCCTTGAGCAAGAGGCTGAACCTCTAATTCAGAAACAGAATCAACCTTTATTGTCACATCACATTACAAGTAAGGTGGGTGAAAAACGTGGTTGTGCAGGCTCATCATTGCAGTTAAAAAGGATGGAGAGAAGAGGAGCATAAAGTGCATAATATGACAATTGTGGGTGCATAATAAATAAAAGGTCATGAATGAATGTATTACGAGTATAAATAAAGGAGTCCCTATTGAAAACATGAATCAGTTCAGTCTGTGCATCAGACTAATAGCTCTTCTTCAGCAGTCTTATTGCTGATAAGTGAAAACGGTTCAAAAGTCTGGTAGTACTGCTCCCAATGCTCCTGTAACGCTTGCCTGGCCGTGGGTTGAATAGGCTGTGGCTGGGGTGGTGAATGTCCCTGATGATACTTTTTGCCTTAGCCACGCAACGTGTCTCATGTATTTCCTGGAGGGGGGGAAGCTCCCCTACCACGACTGCACTGTTCGCAGTTTCCGAAACAGGCGGTGGTGCCGCTTGTCAGAACACTCTCTGTGGTGCTGCTGTAGAATGCTCGGAGGATGCGTGGGCTCACTCTGAACTTCTTCAGGCGGCGGAGGCAATAGAGTCCTTGTTGGGCTTTTTGTGTGGCCCACTTCAGGTCCTTCGAGATGTGTATCCCCAGGAATTTTAAGTCGCAGCAATGTTCCACTACAACGCCGTCGATGTAGATAGGTGCATGCTCTCTCTCCTGCTTCCTAAAATCCACGATCAGCTCTTTGGTCTTACTGACCGAGAGCGAGGTTGTTTTCCTGACACCACTGTGCCAACCTCAGCTCTGTCTCTTCATCGTTTTCAATGAGGCCCATAACTGTAGTATACTTAATGATGACGTTAGAGCTCTGTGGTTGTATAATCATGTGTGTACAGGGAATAGAGGAGAGGGCTCAACACACAGCCCTGTGGTGCTCCTGTGTTGAGGGTCAGGGGGTCCGATGTGATGTTTCCCATTCTCAAATAGTCTCTCCCCAGTCTTTTGAAACATTTGCTGACAATCGGAGTGAGGGCCACTGGTCTCCAGTCATTCAGGCACGCCACCTTGGAGTGTTTGGGGACCGGTACCACAAGGATGATTTGAAGCCAGACGGGACCACAGCTTGGGAGAGGGAGAGGTTAAAGATGTCTGTGAACACTTGGGCCCTACGGCTGGAAGTCTCTGCGCACATCAGCCTCCTAGATGGTTAAAGGGCTGGCCTCCGCAGGTAGTGCAGGCATTGGGAGGTTGTGGCTCCCTGGGTTACGCTCAAAATGAGCACAAAAGGTGTTCAGCTCACCAGGGAGGGAGGCAGAGGGACTTTCTGCAGATCTGGCTCTTCCTCTGAAGTCTGTGATAGTCCAAAGCCTCTGCCATGTGGTCCTCACGTCCCTGCTCTCAAATTAGTCCTCCAACTTGGTTGAATATTCATTCTTCACTCTCCTGATGGTTTTCTGGAGCACTGCTCGGGTGTCCCCCAGATCACCGGATCTGAAGGCAGCATTGCGTGCGAGGAGAGCGGCACGGAGCTCGCTGTTGATCCAGGGTTTCTCGTTGGGGTAGGTCCTGATTGACTTACCAATGAAACACATGACCTTGTCTGAGAACTCATTGATTTTCTCAGCAGCATTCTGAAACATCTCCCAGTCTACATTTTTTGTTTGTTTGTTTCCGAATTCATACACACATTTATCTACCATCTGCTATTATTAGATTTTCCCTTGTGCCCCTGTGCCGATAGAGTTCTAATGCAGCTTCGTAGTTGTTTGTGCTTCATCGTGACCTTAAAATGTTGGCTTCTGTAAAGACTCTTAAAGACACATATCAGTGAACACAATTAAAGCTGATTATGGCAACATATAACATTGCAAAACCCTCTTCTGCATTTTTATTAAAAAAATATCAACTTCGTGTTGATTTCCCTATTTTTATTAGGAAGAAAACCCATTTTATACTCAAACACATTTTATAATCAGTGGAGTAACTATTTTTCCATATCTCGCCCACCCTTAGAGTTACATCATGGCAAGGTAACTACACAACCCAAACCTCTACCAAAGTGTCCTATTGCTTTGGACTCTATGTTGCCCCCATCTCCGCCTATTACCAGAGCCCATCCTACTGTTTTGCTCCACCTGTTTCTTTAATGTTATCCGTTAGTAACCGGGCCAAATCACAATAGAACAGGACATCACACACCTACTCAATCCCCCTGGGGGCAGCAGGGTGTACAGACAGGGTGTACAGGCAGAACACTGAGGTGCAGAAGGACTTGCTTTAGGAAAAGCCAGATACCTGCAGCCATAGCTGCCTTAAACAACATGCCTTTCTGAACAGGCCTGAGTGTACTGCTGCCTGCCATCGTGTGTTGTTATTATTGCTGTATTGCTGTTATTGTGTACTGTTGTTTTACATGTACAGTATTGTTGCCTGATTTGTACAGTGCTGTGGAAAGACGTTTCCCCTTGGGAACGTCTAAGTCTATAACAGCCTTTTCACTAGTAAGAGACCACACCTTCGCTCAAGATTAACAGTTTATTGAAACAGAATGAGATGAATGCAGAGTGGAGTGAGGAACCCAAGGTAGGGCGAGACTCAGGGTGGGGGCGTAGTCTCTGGAGCTGACGGTCATCTTTGCTCTACTCGGAATGAGTGGTTGGTCGTCTCTGCTCCGTCACTGCCCCCCCTGGATTCCTAGAGAATCGAGGCGGAAGGAGGAGGTTGGGGTGGAGGAGGATGGCGATTTTGAAGAATAGTGAAAATAGCCGATCTACAAGTGCAGTACTCACAACCCATGTTTGGTCTGTCGTGGAGCAGAACAAACAACTTGGTTGAGAGATCGCAGGTGTATTTATACTGTGGTGATTGCACCGGGGATTGGCCGGGTGATAATGAAAGGCAGGTGAGTTTGATAAGGAGGGAGGAGTTGTTGATAATGAGGGAGGAGTGGTTAAGGTCAAGCGGAAGGAGGTCTCTTCTCCCGAAACTGCGTTGTATAAATACAACTTCCCTTAAAACCAATAACATTATTTGTGGCATTCTTCTCTATTCCAGTTAGACTCCCCTTAATATTATGCCTTAATATTTGTGCTTCAGGGATGTATTCACGTTATACTTGGCAGAGAAACTAATATTCTAGCGTATTACTTTTAATTAAATAAATAATATGCAGTAGAACTTTAAAGTAACTTCCCAAACACAGCTGATTCAGCCTTCTGTCATATAATTTACCCAAAGTAGTGAAAGCAATGCCACTCACCCACCCTTAAACCCGATTCCTGCATGCAGAGAATAGCAGACCTACAAGCTGACAACGCGCCACATCCGCGACACGTTGTGAGCTTGTAGGTCGGCTATTCTCGACTTACGAGTTACGAAGTATCGTATGCAGCTGTCAGGCTGCTGAACATAACATAAGACTGTCGCTGATTTGCACTTTACTGACACACTGTTAATGTGTTTAGGACTTCCATTCGGACTTCTAAGCAACATGATACTGACATGCACTATACTGAATGCACTACATGTGATTTAGGACCTCTGTTAATTACAAGATACTGATTCTAACATGTTGCTCCCTGAGCTGCAAACTTGAAAGTCTGCATAAACCAGAGTTTAATCTCACTGTTACCTGTAATTGTGTTGTGACAAATGAATAAAGTTGATTGACTGATGATGAATCGGGCATTACCCTCCTCGTTGGGCAGGTGTGTCAGAAGGCCGGTGAGATCTCTCTGCTCAAGCAGCAGCTGCGGGAGAGCCAGGCTGAGGTGACACAACGAGCTGGAGAGATGGTGGCTCTGAGGGGCCAGCTGAAGGAGCTCAACGCCCAGCTGAGGGAACGGGAGGATGTGATGCTGGGTCTGAAGGACTCCTACAGCACCAAGACGTTGGAGCTGGAGAAGTGTGAGGTGGAGCTTAGGAGGACTCTCTCAGAGGTACAGCATGGATGGCATGCATGCATGCATGTATATTAGGCATGTTATATCTATTCTAAATTCAAGAACCGCTGTCTGTCTGTCCACTTCCCTAGCATAGAGCAAGACAGCCTCCTCACAACGCCACAACGCACGGACAGCCTCACGGAACCTAGCGCCGTGCAGCCCTGTCCTCCAACCTCAATCTGCCCTGCATTACACACGCCAAACATTCTAACAATCATCTTAATTAAATTAATTTGCATCAAAAACAACTCATCTCCCCGCAAATCACGTGTCACCAGTGTCACCAGTGAAATGCATGTTGGGACGGACACTGATTAATACTGGGACACAGTTTTCCACGCAACATTCCCCTTGAATTCTCCAACGCACCTCCCCTTTTCCACACCGCCCCCAGGCAGGCATCAGACCTATACATCAGACCCACACGGGGAAAACAACTCGGACCCATAGTAGCCTACAGCTACTCTTGCGTCCGTCGAAATAACTTCTTCTTTGGGGAAGCATCGCGGCCAACGCGGGGGTTGCGTGGCACAGGCACCTGAAAGCCAGCTTTGACAGTTGGACGGACGGGGCATGTTCACGTGAACACACGCGCTGTTTCGACACCACACTGTCCCCACCCCTCCTCTACCACCTCCTTCGCCGTGCCGTACACATGGGCTACATGCACGCTGAAAGCCTGGACACTGACAACGACAGGTTACAGCCCTGCGTGCAGCCAGCGTGGCTGCGTGACACACTGAACAGCTCCATCACAACGGAATGCTTCTCTGTCAGGGACTCGGGGTGGCCAAATGGAGACGTTTTCTTAACCGCCTACCGTTAGCACGCAACAACAACAGGGTTTAACTCCACCCGGACGGGGCATTGCCTTGGCAACAGTTACAATACTGTTCACTTTTCTATCTGTTGGATCATAACATATGAATACTATAATCCGGGGAAGACATATCCCGTGCCGTCGGAACAACACAATGACAAAAATACATACAAACAGATGCAATGACCAACGCTGGCTCAATAGCTCACAAACGACACATTCCTAAATCACACAAAACATCTCATTCTTAACCTGATTATATAAAGAACAAACTACAACTTGCTTTGCAGCCCAAAAAGCCAACCTCCGCGTTCACCGTTTAATAGCTTATATCAGACGGTGAGGGGTTAGGGACCGTCTACAAAGTGCAACACTGAACGTGAAAATATTCAATAACTTCCATTTATAGGCAGAATATCACCACCAAATTTACATCACACATCAATGGTGTACTTATGATTGTACTGCAGCATTTTCTTGCAAAAGAAACTAGCCTACTAATTAGCCTACTTTTGTGCCCAACCCAACTTCCCAAGACCATCTGTAAACAATTCCCACCCCTATCAGTAATGTGATCTATTATATCACATTACCCACACTGAACATCATTTGCTGTTCATATATTCAGAACGGGTATGGACTAGTATTGTAAATCGATTCAAATCGTTGCAAACCGGTGACAATTGAAATCGTGATTAAATCGCAATTTGAATCATGATGCAAACAGTAGCGGGCTTGTAGAAAAAGAGAAGAAAATACAGGATCTTAGTGAGAGAATTGATAATTAAAACAAAATTCAGTCATTACTACTACTGTATTGAAAAGAGAAGAAAAGTTAAAAGAGAAAGAAAATACTCGATTTGTGTAAGAGAAATAATAATAATAAAAAATCACACCCGTGTGAAGTGAGTGGTGCAACTCCGTGTGGGGGTCCCCAGGGGGTCCCCGGAAGTTCCAGACCCACAGGAACGCGGCCAGGGTGCTGGCCCGGTTCCGGCGAGCCGACCCGCATCCGAAACGGTTGAGAAATGACAGAGTTACAGTGTGCGGGTCCCCAGGGTGGGGGTCCCCAGGGTGGGGGTCCCTCTACTGTACTGTACTGTCACTGTACTGTACTGTAACACCCCAAATCATCATATATACAGTTAATATGTGTGTGTGTGTGTTAGGCTGCGCAACAGTGACACTTGGTTGTGAAAACCAACCAAACGCAATTTTCGTGCTCGGACCCAGAGACAGACCCAGGGACACACATAGCTACTTAATAGAGTGGTTGCACCACTCAAAAAATGTTCTGTTTAAAAGATTGAGTGAGTTGAGTGAATGCCTAATGCCTAATGTATGTGTGTATATAAAAACAATCTGACCAGTCTGAAGTGAGTGGTGCAACAGTGCCCCCTGTTGGTACATTGCTGTTCCTTGGAGTGGTTGCACCACTCAAAAAGAAAACACACACTCGCACGCACGCACTCACGCACGCACACACGCACACACACACACACACACACACACACACACACACACACACACACACACACACACACACACACACACATACATATACATATACATATACATATACATATACATATACATATACATATACATATTTAAATAACATTTGCTTATACAATTGGTTTAAATTTGTTTTTTGTCTCCCTTTCCACAGGTGTCGATGCTCAGAGAAAAACTAGGTGTGTTTGAGGCAGAGGTGCTTAATTTAAAACGGGCTCTAAGTGAGTTCAGCAGAGGACAGGAAGCTCTCATGAACCAGCCTCATATAGCAGCAGGCCTACTGCCACCATGGGGAGCTCAATACTGCCCACGCACCCCCTCTGAACCCACCTCAACCTCCCTCATCCCCACCTCTGACACGCTGCTCCTCCAGAGCGATGAAGCCAAAGCCCAGAGGCAGGAAGCTCAGAGACAGGAGAGGCAGCAGCGCGAAGAGGCCCAGTGGCGTGAGATGGTGCAGCACCGGCAGGATTCCCAACTGCACCAAGATGTGCAACTGCGCCAGGAGACCCACCTCCGTCAAGACGCTCATCTCCGCCAAGAGGCCCAAATACGTCAGGAAGCCCAAATGCGCCAGGACGCCCACCTCCGCCAGGAGGCCCACTTGCGCCAGGAGGCCCATTTGCGCCAGGAGGCCCACTTGCGCCAGGAGGCCCATTTGCGCCAGGAGGCCCAGCTAAGCCAGGAGGTCCAGCTGCGTCAGGAAGCCCATCAGCCCCTACGGGGCCAGGACGGCCACTGGGACGAGGCAGTAGATCTGCGCAGGCAGCTGGAGCAGCTGCAGGCAACCTTGCGGTTGGAGCGGCAGCAGCGGGAGCGCCAGGCCCTGAACTTCGACCAGGAGAGACACACCTGGCAAGATGAGAAGGAAAGGGTTTTGAAATACCAGGCACAGCTACAGCTCAGCTACGTGGAAACACTACAGAAGAATCAGGCTTTGGAGAAGCGTATGGGACACCTCGGAGCCAAACCGGCTCCCGATTCCACTACTACTCCATCCCCTTCTTCTTCTAACTCTCCACCTCCTCCACCAGCCCTGTCCCCTACCTCTCCCCAGCCACCAGGCTCTCTGCCTGCTCCCATTGCCCTCACCCTCTCCCCACCCTGTGAGGACCAGAAGGGCCCTCCCTCTCTCCATCAGCTTGCCCCGCCTTGGGCAGGCCCATCACGCCTGGAAAGGATAGAATCTACTGAGATATAAAGACACACAGTCCCGTTAACAAATACAATACAGTGGCTACTGGCTACACTACAATACAGTACATGGAGATGAAACCTCAATTCAAACAAAAACTGTACAGTTTGATATAAAAACTATTCATTCACATTGAGAGTGAACACAAATACAAGCAACTATAGATACTAAAGAGTTACAAAGGCCTACCATCGAATTCAACCATAGCAAAATAAGAAACTGAAATGGGAATATTACTATGTTTAATCAATGATGATGATGAACCTCCTGAGTAGCCTTTGTCTCACAGGTTGCATAACTGGACTATGTTCACAAAAGGTGTGCCCCGTTGATGGAACGGCATACAAATAAACATTGAAATGACAATGCTTAGAATACAGCACCAATGCAGGGGTCATCTGACGACCACGCTAGAAAAGGACCAAGAAAATCAGGGATATTGTCTGATCATTGTTACCTAGAATATTATGCGCTATTTATTCATTGTGAGTGTGTCAGTGATAACATAAAAGAATTAGTAGGATTAGTGGACAGAGTGTGTGATGGTAAATTGCATTTTTGGCCAGAGAGCGCCTTATTCCAAATCCTCCCAGCATGTATAACAATGACCTATTGCTGATGAACAGAAGAATAGAAAATCAAGGTATTTTTAATGTAAAAGAAAAGCTATCGTTTAGCACACCAATTAGACTATCTTACGACTAGACTGTTTCGTTTAAATCCCAGCATATGTATGGGATTGCTGTGACATTTAAGTCGGTTAGATACATGCAAAAGGTCACAGATTGATTGATTGTTAATTCCGTCTTTAGGTCATATCACGCACAGGGTTCAACCCTGGCTCAACACATCAAACTATATCATTAAGAAGTTGATAAGAAGAACAGAGTTTATATTTTCTACAAAGTGACTGCAGTGAATAGGTTTGGTAGATAATCATCCCAATCTCTGAATAATAAAGTTCAGGGACCTGGAAGAACCTGGTTCAGACCGCCTGCAGTGACAATAGATGAACTCTAGAGGTCAGCATAGAACTTGTACGGTGCTACCAACTTGAGAGAGGGCCAGGAGAATTATTTCTATTTTTCTCATTTAACTGGGCAAAGGTGCAAGGAAAATATGAATGGAACATAATGTGAATTTGGCTATTGTAATTTATTATTATTAATTATCTTATTTTCTGAAGAAGCAGTCAGAATCCCCAAAGTTTATAAATGATATAGAATGTATGACAGACCAGAAAGATGTTTATTGCAGTTATAGCTACATTGTGTGTGTGTGTGTGTGTGTGTGTGTGTGTGTGTGTGTGTGTGTGTGTGTGTGTGTGTGTGCGTGCGTGCGTGCGTGCGTGCGTGCGTGCGTGCGTGCGTGCGTGCGTGCGTGCGTGCGTGCGTGCGTGCGTGCGTGCGTGCGTGCGTGCGCATATGAAACGTTTCAACATATGAGATTGAGCATAGAGGGACAAGTGGCAATACAGTGCAGAATAGAGTAGAGTGCAGAATGAAGGCAGAGCAAAGTACAGAGGCGTGAGCTGCGTGACACACTGAGACAGTACAGAGGCGTGAGCTGCGTGACACACTGAGCTGCGTGACACACTGAGACAGTGAGCTGCGTGACACACTGAGACAGTGAGCTGCGTGACACACTGAGACAGTGAGCTGCGTGACACACTGAGACAGTGACACACTGAGACAGTGAGCTGCGTGACACACTGAGACAGTGAGCTGCGTGACACACTGAGACAGTGAGCTGCGTGACACACTGAGACAGTGAGCTGCGTGACACACTGAGACAGTGAGCTGCGTGACACACTGAGACAGTGACACACTGAGACAGTGACACACTGAGCTGCGTGACACACTGAGACAGTGACAGAGCTGCGTGACACACTGAGACAGTGACACACTGAGACAGTGACAAAAATGTCATTTCAAACTGAGGAAAGCTAAAAGCCTGATGACAACGGTATACGTGATCCTTTTATGAAAACACTTTAATTTCGCCTGTAGTTCAACTCGGCTCTGAAAGGGCAGAGGGAAGTCCGAAAATCAGACAAGTAGTGATGCTGTCTTGGCTTTTATATATGTTGTTTATGCCAGCATACAAAGATGTTGCTTAAGAATATTAACTATTTATCACTGATGTATTACATAGTATTATCATCTTTATTATTGTTATGAAATGGTGAAATGACAATGAGTAAATATGTGCCATTTATTTATTTTATTTCTTTTTTTAAATCTGTGTAGATAGCCTGTTGGCCTATCATAATGGTGCAATCACCGCAACCCTGTCCAAAAATGCTGTTCCTTTTGATGTAGGTGATGTAAATGTAGTTATTGTATTGTTTAGAGGACAAAATGCTACCGATTTCATAAATGTCTCTTATTTATTGTTTGCATTTATGTTACTGTTACTGTTCTGGCTTGATTAAAATCATCCCTTGGCTAAATTCAGCAGAACCAATAAAGATGTGTGGGTAATAGATTGGTTATAAACCGTTAACTACCAATGACCTATAGGAGTCTATCTTGGAAGGATTTGCATTTAATTCTTCATTATTCTTGTCTTACAGTCTACCCACCCAATCAAAACCACATAACTGAAATGGCAGTGACCAAATGCTTCTGTTGATGCGGCTAGTGAGTGACCATAAAGGAGTTCATAAGTCACAAGGCAAGCAACCATTTGGTAATGACTGCAGGCTGTCTCGGCTGCCATACTGATAATAGGGCATCAGGAGAACAGGGCTGGGCCTGGGCACCTGAGACAACTGGGCCCATTCCCCATTTTTCATTTAAAAGCCCTGCATTTCTAATCACTCATTCCGCAGTTTTACATTTTAAAACCCATTTCTAATTACTTGAACAACAAGGTGCATTGTTAGCATTCGGTTGTTCTTGCTTCAATAATAATAATAATAATATATAATAATAATACAAAGTTTGAAATAGGTTTTTATTATTATCAGTCCTTTGTCTGAACCTGCGTTTAAGTCATTCAGTAGGTTCTGTGATCTGCATAGTGTCAGTCAGCTAATTCAGACAAATCCAGAATCTCCAAGAAAGGTGTTATTGTATGCAGGCTTAGCGATCATTTTATGATTTTCTGTACCCACAAAAAACAAAAACAAAAGTCAGGCTGTCACAAAACAGTCATATCCAGGGACCTCAAAACCTACTCTAGCGAGGCCTTTAACCTTGAACTGGAGAGTGGATTGGTCCGATGAGCTCAGGAGCACACTAGTCGAAGAAACATAGCTTGGCTTCAAAACCAAATTTACATCAGTACTAAACAACATGGCTCCTTTGAGAACCATCAGGGTCAAAACCCGCTTGGAACCACTTCTCAAATACAAGTCCAAGCTAGCTAAGCGCTTCGAAAGTGATCTCCAAACCCAACTGGGCATCCTAAAAACCCAACGAAACAAGCTAAGAAACATTGTAACTACCATGACTAAATCCGCTAAAAGTAACTTTATCAATGATAAAGCAGAGGAAAACAAAAACAATCCTCGGGAGCTCTGGAAGCTACTAAACAATCAACTAGGCTGCGGTCAGAAATTAAAAACCAGGTTTACAAACATAAACATCAAATCGAATGACACCCTCCTCATCACTGACAAGCTTGACGTAGCCAACTACTTAAACATCTTCTTTACAAACATTGCAACAACGCTGGTTAACAAACTGCCCTCCCACGTTTTGGTGTAGAGCACATCAAAGCCTTCTACAAAAACCTAGGTGTTTGTAAAGATGATTTTAAACTGACAATGGTAACAACTGAGGAGGTCACTCACTGGCCATGACAATATTCCCTCCAAATTTCTCAGAGACTCGGCCATCTCTATAGCTCCAATCATCACCCACATAATAAACCTCTCCATCAAACAGGGACAGGTCCCCCAAGATTTCACTGGCCAAAGTAACTCCCCTGCACAAGAAAGGGAGCAGATTAGACCCCGGCAACTACTGCCCTATTTCTATACTTAGATCCATCTCAAAAGTGATGGAAAAAATTGTCTATGAACAGGTTGAAAAGTATCTTGCCACAAAAAAATGAATGTATGAATTCCAATCTGGCTTCAGAACATCCCACTCCACTGACACATGCTGGATGCTGGCAAATACCTCCAAAAGGCTTTTGACACTGTGAACCACTCCATACTGGTTAACAAGCTAAAAGCAATTGGTTTTGATAGCACATCAGTGAGCTGGATGCAATCCTACCTGGAGGGGAGAGAACAGATGTTGGAGGTGAACGGAACACTGCCCCCCCCACCCCCCCTCCCAGTGAACTGTGGCGTTCCACAAGGAAGATTACTGTTCCTAATATATGTAAACGACATCTCGGACAAGAATAAACTGCAGGTTGAAAAGGCCCTCAGCTCTGAACTCGGTAGAATCTGCACCTGGCTCGCTGATAACAAACTATCTTTACACCTGGGAAAAACTGAATCCATTCTTTTTGGATCAAATAGTAATCTCAGCAAGGCAGACGGCTTCTTGGTTAGAGTGGGTGACAATATTATCACACGAAAAGATGAAATTACCTACCTAGGTTCCATCCTGGAGACAAATCTTTCCGGTGATAAAATGCCCACCAACGTAATCAAAGAAGTCAACCAAAGAACAAGATTCCTGTACAGGATCTCCTCACTGGTCAACAAAAACACCTTGAAGACCCTAACAGGAGCCCTCATACAAGGTTTCTTCGACTATGCATGCACCTACTGGTACCACAGCACCTCTAAGGCCCTTAAAATAAAGATCCAGACATCCCAAAACAAACTGGTCAGGTTACTACTTGGCCTCACTCCCCGAACCCACCTCACCCCTGCCCACTTTGACAGGCTGGAATAGCTTAGGGTTAACGACAGAGTACAACATCTTGCAATGGGTCTGGTCCACAAGATTCGCTACACCACCAAGATACCCATGTACCTGTCTAAATACTTCCTTAATGTCAACGAAGTCCACACCAGAGGGAGTTCAACAAACCATGTGCAACCCAGATTCGGCACAAACAAGGGACTAAATTAATTTCCTGTTTTAACTACTGTAGATGTGTATATTCGTAGGCCTACGTCTGTAAATGTTTTGATGAATTGAAGTGTAATGCTTTATGGTGTCATCCACTCACAGCTAACAGTTATTGTATTGAGTTGTACTTGAAATGTACTGTAATTCTGCAAACTGTTAATAAATCAATCAATCAATCAATCAATCAAACCATACTTCAGATCAGAAGGTGGCGGTAATGCACCAAAAAGCTGAATGCCAACCACCGTACAACAATAATAGTAATACGAAGAAGAGTACCTTATCGGTATCCGTAGTAATGCTAAACTTGTAGCTAGCAGGGTACTGTCTGTGTCAGTTGAACTAATTAAAATAAATATCAGTTTATTTTAGCTGCAAGTAAAGAGTGGAGATATAAAGTCCTATGACTTGAGTCCTATAATAACGCATAGCGGCATAGACAGACAGTGGTGGAATTTAAGCTACGAAACAATGAATTAATCGTAACCCAACACAACAGCAGACTGACTTGCAGCCATCAAGATATAAATAATACGGTAAATTATATTCTTAGGCCTATATGCCACTGAAAGTACGTTGCCGGTTATACACAAATATGTTCATAGAGAAATACTATTCAGAACTCAGGTTGTAATTGTATCATTTGACTGGGTTTAAAGTAAACTCTAAAGTTCTAAACGCACCCTGTTTTCAAGTTGATCAGTAGCCATGGTTCACATGACGCTCGTACTTCACGACAGTCATGTTTCAGGGCCAGTTGATCAGAATCAGATGATGCTCTCTCTGGCTAGCTCTGGTCAATAGCCCCCCTAATGCCCTTGCTGCCTTGCATTAGGGCTATGGACCAGAGCTACTCTCTTGCATGCAAGTGATGCAACAGCATTGAAAACGACCGCCATTCCATCTTAAGGTCTAGTGGGGTCAAGGTTATTCCATTTCCATAAATTATACCATGTCGGCATGAGCCTGAGCCATATATATTTGTGCATGTTCACTAAGCATTCATAATGGGTTAAGTGAATTACAGCTGCAATTCGAAACTGGCCCCCCGTAAAATCTGAATCCCACCCACCCCTTTTCCCCCTGTTGTTTCTTTCCCTTTTTACCTCCTTTATGATTAATTCCCGTTCTTTTCTTTGGCTTTATAGAAGTGTATATTTGTACGTCTCTAAATGTTTTGATGAATTGAACAAGGTGGACCCTCTTGTAAACAAGTGTAATGCTTTATTGGGTCGTCCACTCACAGTTAACAGTCATTGCATTGAGTTGTGCTTGAATTGTACTGTAATTCTGCAAACTGTTAATACATATTTCAATCAATCAAATGGAACTAAACTTAAAACACATTTTTCTATTCACAGGTGAGAGAACATGGTTGTGAATCTCTGCCAGACGCAATTTCAGACCACAGTGCATTGTAACAAGGTATGATGACGCATTGCAATGTTACTTGATAAGCACAGGCCAAAGGTGATATAGAAGAGGGGAAAAAGGCCAAAGGTGAAAAAATGAAACATATTGAGAGACAAGATCTTGTCCTTCAAGATGTTTCACATAATCACACACTGTGTGGATTGGGGAACAGATTCACAGTCGACCTTGCCATGTGCTTGTTTATGCTCTGACATTTTCTATATTCTATAACTATATTCCTGGCCTATAGTTAAGTGTCCCTGAGCAACACACTTACCGTAACTTAACCCTAACTGCTTCCCCCTCCCCGTCATATGTTTTCTCCCATCGTTTTGTCCACTGAAAATGGAAATGGAAAAGTGGTGTATCAGGCCTACTAACCTAGATACTAAATGTTTACAATAAAATACTTTTTAATTAACTTAATTAACTTAAATTAAATTTATGCATTTTATGTCAATGCATGTTTGCTTAGTTAGGGTTGTTTCTGTACAGATAAATACCATTCTCATTCATTGTCTCTTTGGCATCCACATGTATACAGTTATGTGCCGATGGGTATGACGTCACCAACCTTCTGTCAGTCGACCCTGCTGTCCGGAGGCGGGGCTTTAAGCTGGAATACTTCCTGCGTCCACCTGTGCAGGTACATGATGCTGTCTGTTGTACAGTTTTTATTTTACTGCTCATTATGACTGCTCATCTTTGATCATAGCATTGTATTATCATTAATCTGTCAAATAATTCATACCATTCTCCCAGGTGACTCTGAAGTTTGCCATCCAGGTGGAGCTGTGCCGAGTGGATGTGGAGCTATGGTCATGGGGCATGGACCGAGGACAGGCATGCAAGAAGGTTGAGATCAGTACCAGCTCAGATCCTCTATCTGCCCTGTCTCCTGGGCCATGTCAGGACTCTAAGCAAGGCCAGCGAGAGGACCAAATAAAGACTGTGGGCCCAGGCCAGCATGGGAAAGCCCAGACCCAAGAAAGACACCCGCAGCATTTAAACAGTAGGTCTAATGGACCTGTGGCGTGTGGGGAGTGGGATGAACATGAGGAGCCCCAACTTGAGGAGCCCCAACAGAGAGGCCGTGGTAACAGGCAGCATAGGGCCCCTCTGCAACCTCAGTCAAATATTGAGACCAGTTATGCAGAACCAGAGTTTAAACTAATGGGCCTCTGTGAAGTCAGGGAGAAGACCCTGGTGTGCTTCTCCCATCCGCACTTTCGGCCCCGGACGCCATTTCTCTCCCCTCCTCCACCACAGCCTGCAGACTGCCATCAAGAACAGCTGTGGAGCAGGCAAGCGTGGTCACTAGGCTCTGTGACGCAGCTTCGCGTGACAGTACCGTTTGGTGGCGCTGGCTCAGCGATGGGGCTCAAGGCTCTGGCAGTGTGGGGACTGCCTGCTAAATGCTGCTCTGCAGCCGAGGTAGAAAGATTTAAGAGTGCCCATGAGTCAAGTCAAAGACTGCTGCCATCACCTAGATTTTGGGCTCCATCTATGAATCAACCAGCACATTTACCGCCAGCAGCCACACCTAGGTATATATTAACTTTTCTTGATGTTGTATAAGTGAGTGATTGCACAGGTTTTGTAGTTGTGATGTTTTGAAACGTGCACAGCTGGTGACTACTGACTAATGATTCATTTTTATTATTTATAAAATAATGGTCCTATTCCTCTATTTCCTACTTGGTATTTGTTAAGTATATATTCTAATTTAATTGTGTTGTTTATTACACCTCAATGACCTCATTCATTGTGTCATATGTCACTCACCTTTCTATTGGTTATGACACAAATGAATACACTGGATTACCAATGCCATAGTAATTTCCTGTTCACTATGTTATGTGACTGCAGTTGCCTGTCAGTCCCAGAAGAGTTCCTTGACCCCATAACCCAGGAAGTGATGTCACTGCCAATGCTGCTGCCCTGTGGCATGTCGGTGGACAACACCACCCTGGAGGAGCAACAGAAGAGAGAAGCCACTTGGGGTCGTCCCCCCAGTGACCCTTTTACAGGCGTTCCGTTCACTGCAGCCTCCCAGCCCCTCCCCAACCCTCAACTCAAGAGCCGCATAGATCGTTTCGTGCTGCAGACGGGGCTGGGCCTGAGAGAGGGAGCTCTGGGCAGACATGGGGAAGGAGAGAAACCCCTGGCGTCCAGGCTCTTGGATTATAAGGTAGAGGGAGAAAACAAGGATGCAAGTACAAGTAGTAACAAAGGGATAGTCAGCCATGCCATCAACCATGATGTTAGTAACAGACACCTGGAGATGGAGCGCAATGGATTAGGAAATGGAAATGGCATGGCAAATCCTCAGCCTGGGAGATCAGGGGCTGGTCCTCTCACCAAACATATTGCAGACTCTGTAAGACAAAACAAACGAGAACGAAGTGGGAAAACCAAGGAAGCCCCACCACCACCCACAGATACCTTGATCAGGTCTAACCCAAACAAACAGCTGTTACCTGAATGCAAAAGAACAAAAACGGACAAAGTCTCTGGTGAGTAGCATATAAAAAGAAGATATAACCAAGTCAGCCCAATGTAGGTTCAGTAATGGTGAATTTACTCAGGCATGCGACCCGCCCTTCACATTCTGTCTCTTCCTCTACAGCTCCGAGCAGCAGCTCTCATGAGCAGCGCTTGTCGTCCAGCTTGGATGAGGCCCTTGTCCTGGCAATGCGTGGTCGACCGTCCTTCACCTCTCACCACTCCCAGTCGAGTGGGGTTACCATTGATACTGACACAGAGCTGGAGCCACCTCGCACCTCTCAGAGTTCCGCTACAGAGTCCCCAACAGGTAGGATCGGTTTTGGGATTAAGACTGTGTCTGTGATGTACTCGTAATATTATAGCGGCAACACAATTGATACTGTTTCCAATCTTCACAGTTAAGCTGTATGTCACAGCACTGTCCATCAAGGCCCTTTCCCAGTCCCAGTTTCCTAGGTCAGGGTTGTGATGTACTGGCTTCATTGGCTTACAGTCCAGTCAGTTTTAAGTTAGTCTCTCGAGACAGACTGTTGACTCACATCAAAAGAGGGCACTGTTTCTCCTTTATATGCCGTTGGGTTCTCAGATTGGTCTTAAGTAAAAATGGGCCCAACACAGGACAAATTACTTTCTTCAATACAAAACAAGACCTCTGATGTATGGATATTAGATAGCCATTAGATAATGACTTGGCAAGTAATGAAGTGAATGTTTATGAGCAGGGAACAAAACATCTGCCCAGGAATTTAAATGACATTGGCCCCAATATCATCTATTCGTTCATGAGATATGACTGATTCTATTTTTTTTGACCATGACCTAAATATTAACCGTCTCTGTGGCCTGGGGCAGCCAGCTGAAGTTTTATGAAAATCCAGGTAGGGTAATGTGAACAAAAAAGACTTGAGTGATAATAAAGGTCCAAATTCACTGATTCACAACAATTTTGAAATGCTTCTGTCATACAGTCTGGAGCATGGAAGTTCTGAAAATGAACAAGCGATAAAATGGATGTGACGTCCTCCTCCCTGCTTCCGTTTCATCTTTACAGTCGTGCAGATTTGTTCTGATATAAATCGAAATAATTTTAGCATACTGTATATAGCTTGCTGCTGAATAGAAACGGAAATAGTTCTCTGGCTACACATGACTATAACAGAGGTCCGCCGTGTTGGTGGTGTGTATTATTGTTCATGTGGAACTGACATTAGTTCAAATCAGTTCAAATTCAGTCAGTGTCAGTCATAATAGTAAGTAGGAGAAAGGGGTATAGGGTGGAAGTCCCACAGAAAATACAAAACCATAACATACAGTAGGTATACAGTAGGCTACAATTTCACTGTAGCATGAAATTACAGGTTTCCAAGAGAATAATCTTGTTACGAGTTTAAGTGTGTCTTCATGCTACAACAAACAACAGGTGACAAATAGCTTTTGGATTGTTCATTAATTTATCTGAAATGCTAATTTGTAGGAGAGTTGTAGGCTCTCATAACAATGCTTCAGTGTTGTGCTACTTCATTGATACATTCACTGCAGTTTATATTTAGGTGTATTTATTGCCAATTACACTATTGCCAAGCGCACTTCCGGTTTCCTTGAACACATACACTTCCGGAGTCCGTGACTGGATGTTGAGTCTTGTGCTTCCCCCGCGGCCGCAGAATGCTAAATCAAGCAAAAGAGGATCTAGTCATCTAAGTGAATTTGCGCGGTGACATGGCTGAATGTTGGTCGCAAGCTGTGAAATTGGAATAGTCATAATTGGTCCTAAATTATTTAACCACAAATAAAAGGCATTATTCTTAAATCTTAAATGTTATTGTATGCAAACCTGAGTCTAGGTGACCCATTATAATGTGGCTGTTAAAAGATGAATTGGAACATTTCAGGCTATTAAGATTTCTGTGCAAACCTCCTAAGTCAATGATAAAGTTCTCCCTCTCTCTTGTTTCCCAGGTGAATCAAAGTGTTCTCAGTGTTCCTGCTCCCTCTCACAATACGCCACATCTACGTCTGTCTACCGCCTACGTTGTGGTCACTTTCTATGCCGCTCCTGCCTACACAGAATGTCACGGCCACTAAACACTAATACTTTAGAAACGCAGTCGCACAGTCACATATTGTGCCCAAAATGCCATACACCTGCCCCCTGCAGTGACATAATACGTGTGCATCACTAACGAATCACATTCAATGGTGATTTGACAGCATTCCAATGCAACTGAGACCTGAGAAGTCATTGAACATTATGTTCTATTTAGGTGGAGATAAGCGTTGAAGACTTGAATTCCTATGTACTGTATGCCTAATGTTTAGGAAAGAAATCAAGGAAGTCTATGTAAGGTTACTTGTTTGCTAGTTTCTTTTGTATTCTTTCTTTTCATTTTTGTATATTAAGTTGCAAAACAAAATCTCATTAAACAATATAAAATACGTACATGCTGTGAGACAAGTCCATGTATGCCTTGGGATTTTGTGATAGCCACACATTATTATTGCAATATACAAATACATTATTTAATGTACTAATTCAGCACTCATTTCCCAATAAAACTGTAATTTCTTGAATTAAATATACATTTCTACACTTTCAACAAAGTGTCCCTATTTCAGGCATGTCATTATACTTGAAAACATTCACTTTTTACTTTCCATATTACCTGCCACTCATTTTCAAAAATGTTGCAAACATTGCTCTACATCTGTCAAAATGCTGGGTGTTTGAGCTTGTAAATGTACTGTTTTTGAAAACCACTGCATCATAACTGCACTATGTATGTATTTGTTGCTATTTCTTCATTTATGTTCTTTTGATATTACTAGACAGGTTCTCATGGATTCTGCCTAACCAACAATATCAATGAAATCACACTTAAAAAAACCCTTGTTCACCTCCCACTTCTCCATCTCTTTTTGTCTCTTCTTGGAGATGCACATGCGATTGCAGACTTGGATGTGAGGTTGTTATGCAGTGATACGCACATCACTTGCTTGAGGTACTGGGTTGGAAAGTATGAAGAAAAAGAATAGAGCCGCACACTCATCTGCTCTAATGTAATTTAAAGTTTCGAGCCAAGGCTAGTTTGACAAGATGAAGAGCCTTGGCTCGAAACGTCGTTAAATTACATTGGAGTAGAAAATTAACGTTTTGGGGACAGTGAAGTAGAAGAAAAAAAAGGTATATAGAACAACTTAAAGAATGTAAGAAGGCTATTTAAAAAAAGAAGAATGCCAAGAGTCATAGCCACTGACCTCTACATGCTGTATTAACCCATCCTTTCTCTTTTTGCACAATCACTGAAGCTTCATTGAAGTATTGTCATTCTATGTCCTCGCTCAAAGTCTTCAGTCTTTTTTTACGTGGAATGTCAGTAAATGTGTAACCGGTTCTGAGAGGTGGAGAGAAAACATGATTGTATTGGTTTTCAGCCTGCACAACAGCATAAAGGTTTATATGTTTCCATGACAACTTGATAACACTTAACCAAGATCGTGATCCTACATCTGTTTAGTAAGAAGACTGAAAGCAATCCATTAATGTGTCACAATTTCCATCAGTGACATCATGGGAAGTGGGAACAGATAGAAGATCAAATAGTGAGTGGGTAAAGGGAACGTTTATTAGAAACGGCTTCAGATATAAATGAAAGAGTTAAGTTATAACCTAATAATAGGTTGTGACATGACATGGCTGAATGCTGTTCACAAACTGCCATCAAATATGTGACCAGATTTGACTGAGAGCCTGCCAAAATCTAAATATGAAATAAATGCTTAAACATGTAGCTAGGTGTAATTTTAGAGTCCACAGAAGTGAACCTTTCAAGCCTGTTTTCTCAACTCGCTGTTTTCTGCAAGACATTACTCTATAAGCCATATCTCCAAAACTGGTGGGTCAAATTGAACAACCAATATGTCAATTTGAAGCTATGATTCCCTGCTTTAACAAAATAATCCAATGGCAGTCCCTCAGTCAAATGTAGTCACATATTTGGAATAGTTGGAGTTGATCCATGCTCATCCACTATGAAAGGACTTTCAAATCTACTTGTATTTCTTGAATCAGTGTTATCAGTTTAATCACATTCTTCTCCTCCCTTGCATTCATGTTCTTCTGTGCAATCTTATTTAGCATTTACCAGTTAATCAGCTGCATAATCTGAGGAACATAAGCCACTGCATGCAAAACACAGCATTGACATTGAAAATAAGTAATTGACCTAGACCCATGTCTATTCAAAATTCTAATCTTGTTTTGTGCCTTTCCCCACCAAAATGACTTAAATGAGATCACCTTTCACAACATGTCATGTTTTAATACCTTTGATGTCAGATATTCCATCCATAAACCCATGGGATCTACCATCTCAGTAAGATGTGTGTGTGTTGTCTTGTCAAGCTACATCTTGGTAAACACATGTGCTCAAAACAGCTAATGTAGCCTACTTAATCAGTGCGCTCATTGGAATAAATCTAATTAGTTCAATTTGTTGTTCATCTTAAACCGGCCTTTTGTGTGTCCCATCATGCCACCCATTAGAAATGTGTTGCCAAACTAATTGTAGCACAGTCTTGAATACTGACTAGCCATCTTCTGCAGCCAGTTTAGGTACATTGTTGTTTTCGTGTGTATATTTGTTTGATGGAGCATATGTTATGCTGAGAGGGATGTGGCGCGACCTTACTCACTTTCACACAACCTCCCAGCCCCCCCTCCCCTCCTCCTCCTCCACTGCGCGTATGAATAACAGAACAAGATTACACTGACGTCAAATGTGACAGTCGAATGCTTTGTCAGAACACTTCCATCCATGCCTATAAGTAACGGGTCCTCTCAGGTATCTGTCAGAAAGAGGAAACTGTTGCTTTTATCCAGACCATCAGCCATAATGCCTCATTCCCTATCTCCACTGTGCCTGTTCCTGGGACTCCTTGCACTGTCCTCCGCCTGCTACATCCAGAACTGTCCTCGTGGAGGGAAGCGTGCACTACAGGAGACCGGACTCAGACAGGTAGGGAACTCTGATTTATTGTCCATAAGGCGACAGTGTCACTTTAGAAAAATAACTGACACTTATAGATATTTTTTTTTCTTTTCTTTTTTTGTGAAAGGTCTCCTCCTCCCGTTATTAGTTTTTTATTTTACACATGAAACTTAAATGTCACAGATTTTAACTTGAGAAGTGCAGCCAAATCATCTGTGTGCCACAAACTATTCTATTGTAACTGCTCCATATTGTTAGATTTGGCTTGGTCAGATAATATATTTTGTAGAACTTGGTCATTTGAATAAATAAAACGAAGGGAAGATGATTGTATATTTAATTGACCAACAGGATGCTGCAGGTTAGTGTAAAGTACTTAGTGACTGGATATAGCCTAAATTCTGACAATGTTCTGTTCCAGTGCAAGTCATGTGGTCCTGATGACAGGGGTCGTTGCTTTGGCCCCAGTATCTGTTGTGGGGATGGACTGGGCTGTTTGCTGGGCTCCCCTGAAACAGCTCATTGTGAAGAAGAGAATTTCCTGCTCACTCCCTGCCAGACAGGAGGGAAATCCTGTGGATCTGAGGGGGGACGCTGTGCTGCCTCAGGACTCTGCTGTAACTCAGGTAGGTCTAATCGGAGTCTGATTTTCTGTCATTGTGTACTTTTAGTTAGTGTATGATGACTAATGTTTTCTCATCGTATTCTTTCTGTCAGAGAGCTGTGCTGTAGACTCTGACTGTCTGAGTGAGGACCAAGTATTCGAACCAGTGCACAGTGCCACAGTCACAGGGAACTCACCTGCACAACTGCTGCTGCGCCTGCTACATGTGGCCACCAGAGGGCAGACTGAATATTGATACCTCACAGGTTGTCCACAAAAACAGTGTCCTTAAAAGGACAACTTTGTTTTTTTTAGGTTGTTATTAGAGAAAGTAAAGTGTTCTTTTTTTTCATTTGTTGATTTCTTTAGTTTTAGCGATTTTAACTATTTTTGACGGGGGCGGGGGCATTCGAACATGAGGCTAAATATGTATTTCTTTATTTTTTTGTATTATTTACTATAGTCCTACTAGACCCCATCTGGCCACAAAAGATCACGGGAACTACTGGTGTGAAGGAGGAGGTGACAAACCTGACATGTTGAGCCTACAACACACAGTATGGGAGCCCCCAGTACCTCTACCTCCACACCAGTAGGTCCCGTGATCTTTTGTGGCCAGATGTAATTTCTTGGGGTCTAGTAGGATTTTAGTAAATAATAAAGAAATGCCCCCGCCCCCTGTAAACAATCACTAAAATCGCTAAAACGAAAGAAAGCAGCAAATGAAAATAATTTAACACTCACCTTTTACATTCTCTAATAACAACCTAAAACATGAACCTTGGTTGAAAAAAACTAAGTTGTGGAAGACCATCTCTGCTCCATTATACCAATGGACAAAGATTATCTGAGTGCTTTTTAGGGAATCCTGGCCTAGCCAGTTTCCACTTCAAACTTTATTCCCATTCCTAATCCCTTTACTGTTGTGTTGTATTTGTAGGGAATTGGTAGGGTAAGAGAAAAATAAATATATTTCCAGCTTGTATAGTTATTTGTTTTCTCGTTTTTTTACATCGGGGAAAGCAACAGCATGAATACTTAAAAAAAAGCCAGCAAGAATATTGAAAACAGCATTGCATTTGTCCACTTTCACAGAAATGCAATGCACATACTTGCCCAGTGTAAACATTATTTTTCTGTTTAATGTAATATCTAAGATCCCAGTACTACAACAATGTGAGATGAATATGTTGACCAAGGTGTTTGAAGATTGTTAATGAATGTTCTGATTGATACCTGACAATTCTTGGACACATGCCCATTGTAAATATGAAGTGCTTTATCTAAAAGCCCAAATACACTGAAATTAAACTACCACCTGATAGGCCTACAATTATCAAATGAAACACTGCTAAATCTTTAGTGATGTGAACTTGTAATAAATTACAATACAAAATATACCACTGCCTAAATATCGGTTGTCTGTTTTTTCATTTATTGCACAACTTTTACGGTAATTACACCTTACACAAACGGTTGAATATTACTGGCAAACAATGTTACTGGTTTGTCTTGTCTGCCAGGACTTCCCCTCCACTAATCCACAAATCAGTTTTTGTGTTCTTTAGTTTAGCAACTGTCAAATCTACTTTCGATCAGTGTGCATTTCTGAGTGCAGTGTGCAATTCGACACAACGTTCTCTGCAATGACATGTCAAGTCTCATGCAATTAATTTTCATGGCCTGTTCACAATTTTATGCTATGAAAAATGTCCCTTTTGAGAAAATTGCAGAACCCTTCTGTCTGTGACAATGTTTATCTGAAGGTTTTTTTTTTATCCATCACTAATCGATTTAAGTCAAATGATGCCATTCTTTCTGCTACTGTGGACATACAGTGAAATTGGGAAATCGGGATAAATAATTGTAGGTGTTGTAAATTGTCTTTTATCATCTTTGCAAGAGAAGGCTATAAACTATAGTAATTGTATACAATTATTTCCCACACTTTCAATTGTCCCAAAGGACTACTGAAGAATATCGAAAATAACTAAAGTTTGGATTGGTTAAATGTAGAGGACACGTTCAAATCGGCCCTTCCTTTTCCAGAAATGAGGTGCGAGTCAGACCTACAGCAATCTGGGAACCCAGGGGGGCGTAGGTTGTTTTGAATTTGCAGCTGCTGAATCTGTCTTGAGAGATTAGACCTACAGTAACTTGTTTCAAAACAAACTTTTATTCTGCATTGATTGCACAATACAAGACAAAGTCTATAAACCACACATGAACCTATAATGCTAACAGAATCAGTTTCTTAGTATGTTCTGACATACTGTACAATGAATTTGTCTTGCTAAGGTTGGTGCACTACACAGAATAATTACAGTAATAGGATAATATTGAGTCTAACATGGGTAAATAAATGTGAGTTATTGCACTTGTTTTTTCATAGAGGGTAGTAGCATAGGCTACTGTATTCATTCTGCATTGCACCTGTATTATGGACACAGGAGATCTAAGTGGCAACAACAGAAAAGGGGCACGCATGAGGCCCAGTGAGGAACAGGGGGCTTTGTGAGGGGGCGGGGTGGGGAGTAGTTGCAGTCTCTAGGGACTTTTAGCTTTTACAGAATGAGCTCATGGTATATTTATTTATATAAGTTTGAAACTTTTAGGCAAGGAGAATCAGGTTAGAACTTAGAAACATCCCTGATCATGAACAAGCAATAGTTTCCTCACAAAAAATAAACGGAATCATTATATACAGAAACTGTCGTGCATTTTTGGCTTTATTGACTTCAAATTTGTCAACACAACAATGAGGAGGCATTGGTGCGTGTCACTACGTGACAGTTTATTGAGACTGGGATGTCTGCATGACTGTGAGCCAATTGCGTTCACAGACGTGTTTTAATGCTTATTATTCTGAACTTGTTATATCTTGCCCCTGAAAAATACTCCTTATATTATAAAAACAAACTAAAACTATACTGAATACTGAAACAAAAACTAAAACATTTCAATTAAATAAAAACGTAACTGAAACTAGCAAGTCATGAATCTTATGCAAGTCATGAAGCACTCATGACTTGTAATTGAAAGTACTAGACCTGTACGTGCCCGTCGCAGTCGGCCATCGGCCTACTTGGGAACGATGCAACTTGGGAACCTAATGATATACGTTGTCATATCACCCGTTTTAACTGTCAGCCGGTGTCCCACATGGAGATCTGTGTATGTGCCTGTGTGCCCGCAGATTACTATGAAAATCTGAATAACCTGTCAGTCAGTCCATCCATCACGCCACCATATATGGCCGTCAGTCAGTCACACCTCGTGACACACTCCATATATGGCCGTATCCATATATGAAGATCTCGGCACTGACCTCATCAGACCCTGGAAAGCCATACACGGAGAAGACTGGTGGTCAGAAGTTTGATTATGCGCTCTGCAACTGTCTTTTCGCTGGAGAACCTACAATCCGTGTTTTGTCTGTATGTAAAATTGTCATAAGATCACTTCATGGTCACCAAGGGGCAAGGGCCGTTTTAATGAGCCCCATGCCTTATCTTTTTTTTAAATCCTGTTATTGTGACCATAGGTCACAGTTTACTATGAAAACCTGCAAAACAGTCCGTCCGTCCATCACGTCTCGTGACACACTCCATATATGGCCAAATACAGAATTCATTCCATATGTTCATCTGACCTCATCAAACCCTGTACACTCAAGACACTGCCTGCCCCCGCTGCCACCATATCATTTTATTTTAATATTTCAATTTTGTCTTAACTTGTATTGTTTTTGATATTTGTCTTTTGTAGTGTGGTTTTGTCTCGTCTTATGTGTTTAATTTGATATTTTATGCCCTTATTTTCCCCTTTGGTATATTCTAAAGTTTGACCTACCTTATTGCACGGTAGCAAACCTGTCCTGCATCCCTGTCTGTTGTGAGACTGTACCTTTCTCTCATGCCAGGCCAGTGCACATCAATCAAATGAAACTACGGTACTATGGTAGTAAAGCCTGTTGGGGCTTGTATACCAGAATGTCTCTCTCAACCACAAAATCTAATTACAAATTAGAAAGAAAGAAAGACATTGACATTTTGACAAGTTATGACGTTACTGTCATGAATAAATGCATTTGTTTTTGTGTGTAGTTGGCTACATGGCTATGTACACAGGCTCACACCCATATGAACATGAACATTTGAACTGTGTGTGTGTGTGTGTGTGTGTGTGTGTGTGTGTGCGTGCGTGCGTGCGTGCGTGCGTGCGTGCGTGCGTGCGTGTGTGTGTGTGTGTGTGTGTGGGGGGGGGGTTACTTGCACGTGCATGGGTTTGTGTGCATGCTCTATTGAATGACAAAGTGTGACAGTATTTAAGCAGTGGTGAAACATTCCGCACCTCATTCTCCCTGCGTGGCCATGGATCCCAAAGCTGTGGTGCTGCTCCTGTGCTTGTGTGCTATAGCCATCCCTTCCACTGAAGGTAAGCACCTACAATCAATCTGGATTTTAAAATGTGGAAACATGTTTTCATTTGTGAAAGACAATTCAGATTATGTTTAGCTCTAGCTCTGGTCCATAGCTCTAATGCGTTAGAGCTATGGACCAGAGCTAGTTTAGCTCTAAAATGTGTAAACTGTATGCGCTGACGAAGGGGTTGTACAAGGAGGAGGTGAATTTTGATATGATGCCCATACATATGTTAAACCTGTTTTCACAAGCTGACATTCAATTGACTATCAAGTGACCATACCTGTCTGTTCAGCTGCCCGTTTAAAGTCAGTCTTGTGTTCACCATTAATATAAACAATTGATTGCTGGTTGATAGTTTTCCCCCATGATTTCTCCCATTAAATGCCCTTTATTGTGCCCTTTATTGTGCCCTTTATCACCAAAGGTACTCTCAGATGCCACAAGGTGCCAAACCATGTGTTACTCTTTAAAGCTTTCACACTAGCAGATACCCCTTTAACCTCAACTAGCTCCCAGGAATATCCTTGAAGCTTGACCTATCCTAAACATGTAATTGTTTTCACTTGCATTGTACCACCAAAGTTATTCCAGATGATTCTAATCTCTTTTACCCCTATTGTAGGAGGTATCCCAAAGTGCTGTACGGATCTCACAAAAATACGTTTCTCTACACAAATGCTGTCTAAGGTTGCAAAATGGGATATGCAGCAAAGCAATGGCGCCTGTGACATCAAAGCACTTGTGTAAGTTGCAAAGACAACACAAAGTCAGATCGTCACAGTGCTTATGTCGATATCACACACTTTAGTTGCTTCTGTACTGTTCTTATACTAACACACTGACGAAGAACAAATTGCTCTGCTAAACATAAACACAATTGCAAGATTACATTGTAACTTGTGTCTTATCTGGATTCACAGACTGTATTACAGGCACTTGGATAAGCCTGTGTGTGCCCATCCCAAACTCCACGCAAGGCTACTGAAAGCACAGCTTCTCAATGGCACAAAACAGAAGATTTAGTGGAATTTGTGGTTTCCTTTCCTTTTATAAGACTTTGTATTTTACAAGCTGTTGGGCATGTTTTCCTTTTTATTGGTGATTAATCGTGTGATACTATAGTGTTATAACTGTGGCTCACTACTTTACTTGTATAATCAATGCCATAAAGATATATCTTTGTAATCAGAATAATGTATTAAATCTGAATATTCCAAATGCCTCTGTTTGAAGAACATGTCTCCATTTTATAGGAAATTCTATAACATCTAATACACAGTAAGACAAAGTATAGCCTAGTATTAGTTATACTTATTTTAACTCGATAAAGCCTGGTTGTGGTCTAACAGAAAGATTTATTAAATAGGAATTTACAATTATGAGTGATAATTTGTACCCTTGATATTTTTTATATGGGGAAACCCTGTGTTGGATGTGTCTGCATCTAGCATTTCCCACCATGTGGTTATGAAGACGCAGTGGTGGAAACTAACTAAGTACATTTACTCAAGTACTGTACTTTAAGTAATTTGGAGGTACTTTTACTTTACTGGGGTGTTTCCAATTGTCAGTACTTTTACTTCTACTCCACTACAGTATATCTCAGAGGCAAATATTGTACTTGTACTCCACTACAATTATTTTAAAACTTTGTAGATTTTGATCAATGATCAATACAAAACACATGAACCACTTCAGCCCTATATTTTGGCCATTTAATAATAATAAGTTGTAATCTGTCAGTTGTTTTCTTTGGCAGTCCAGAAAAAAAGTGCATTGCAGTAATCAAGCCGAGAAAAAACAAAGGCATGGATCAGCGTTTTTGCATCGTCCAATGACAAATAGGCTCTGATTCGTGCAATATTTCTAAGGTGAAAAAAGGCAATCTTGGTGACATGATTAATGTGTGAATTAAAATTCAATTCAGAATCAATAATGACCCTCAAATTTGAACATAGCAGATCTAAAAGCTCACAATGCGTCGCACCGCAACTTTTAAAAATATGTTTTATACATTGAACAATCTACTTTTGGTACTGTAAGTATAATTTGATGCAGATACCTTTGTATTTTTACTCAAATAAATGTTGAATACAGGACTACTTGTAACAGAGCATTGCAGAATTGATACTTTTACTTTACTAAAACATGATAGACATATTTTCTTTTATATGTTTTATTATTTTATGTTTATGATCACAACTTATAACCAATGTTGAAAAATAACAGTAGATGTTTTTCTATGTACTGTACACTGTTTTCTGTAATGTGTTAGTGAAATAATGGCCTAAGATGTGGACAACAATGAGTGAACAAACTATGTCCACAATGATAAAGAGACAAACCGGGTTGAGTGTGCCATTCAAGGACTCAAAGTGACTGGAGTCAAAAACAAACTTCAGACCGATGTTATGATGTTTCAACCTATGGACATTTGACAACTGTGAACTGACTGACATATTGAACATTTCCTTGGTATAAAATGCTTGGTATGCTTGATATTATATTATTCAGTGATTCATCTTGTACCATTTGTTTATACTTCTCTCTGCAACTGTAACGCTCTCTGAATCTGAACTAAAGAGACAACTTGAGTGATATACATCTACATTTTCGGTGTCAGCGTGTCCAATTCTTTCAGGTTCTTTCAACCTCTATTTTTCATAGGGTTGAATATTTTCATTTTGGTTAAAGGTTTTTAAAGGGAACTTTAAGGTGAATTGACTGAGTTTGGGTTTCTGTTGGCTAACATTTCAAAGCCATCTTTTTACTTCTGTCAGTACATATGACTGACATCACTGTCATCTTGTCAAAAGACAGCTGCATCATCAAGAAAGATTTTCATCAGTGGATGAAGAGTAATGACATCAGTTAATTAGGACTAATTGGATTGATTCCATGCCAGAACCTTTAAAGATGGGTATTACCGTATTATTTAGTAACATAAGCTTTTGATAGAATAAAGGCTTTAATCATCATTATGGAACCTAAACTGATCTTGTCTACACTTGCTCTGGGAACACTGGTGGACAGGTTTCTGAACTGCCCACAGCCCAGTCCTACTAGACACAGACTGTAGGAAAAAAGGTGGTATTTTATCATGAACATTAGTGAGGACCAATTATATTAAAGATGGAGTGCTGTGATTTCCCCCCCCTAAAACATGATCATCAGGTACTATGATTATGCTAGGAGGAAGATTTATTTCTAAAAAGTGTACAGAAAGTGTTAACTACATAAACACATGCAAAACAGAAAAAAGTACAAAAATCACGGTATCTTTAAGATAGGTTGAAAGGTGGTGAAGTGGTCCTTTAAGTTTTATCAGGAAAGGCCGTCCGGGCACCTAGGCTGACAGCGTGTCGGGGGTTTGAGTCCCGATCCCGACGACCTTTCCTGCGTGTCTTCCACCCCATCTCTCTCCCCGTTAACTGTCAACCTACTGTGTGTCTATCAATAAAGGCAAAACGCCCCAAAAATATCTTTACAAAAAAAAGAGGAAGTAGCCAGGACCCTCATGCTTGCATAAAAATATGTTTTTTATGACGTTGAACAATGTGAAAGCCATAGTGCCAAAACTGCAATGTGTCGATGAAGACAATACAGAGTGAGATCTTTGTTCGTTCATATTATGTCATCAACAGTGAGTCTTGGCACCTAGCTGGCATGGCTGTTTCGATCTGACATATAAGCAGAAAATCATCTTTGGTCAAATCGCTTTTGCCAAAGCTTTTGCCAAAACATGGCCAGAGGAATATGCTTTAGGTCTCTTGAAGACTGGCTTGAGTCTTCTCTGTGCAGTGACACATGCCAAGACAGGTTTCTCCATGGGGATGCATTCGTGTTGTCACAGCCCCCTGTAGTTTGGCCTACTGGGGCCTGTGTATTCCTGTAGACCTATGCATTTGGCTTCCCACAGGTTCTGCGTTGCCGATCAGGTGCATTGGGAGCACCTGGCCAGTGTTCCCAAGGTGCACTATAAATGGCTGGGCGTTGGCCACGCTCAGTCTCTCTCTCCTTACATGAGAGCAGCAGCACTTGTTTGTCACCATTCAACACCCCACCCCACCCCACACCACACTCACCACACATCCACTCACTTACATTACTGATCTACTGATTAACACACCCCACTTAGTACATTAGTATTGTTTGATGCATATTAAGTTGTTTATATTGTAAATAAAGATTGGTTTGTGCACTTTTAAACAGCCGTGTGTCTTCCTCCTTTGTTATGGCCCAAGAGCCAGGTCATAACATGGGGGCTCGTGATTTGAACTCGGATTGGTCGTGACTTTGTTAACAGGTAAAGTAACTAACTTCCTGTTTTGAACTTGTAGATTGACAAATTAGTCATGGTATTTGGTGTTGGGAGGAGGTGCACGGTAGTTAAAGTGTTTTGGATGTATTTATTTGGTTAACCAGTTTGGTTATAGATATTTGGTTTTGTGCTGGTCATTTCATGTGTATTGCTATAGTGTTAGAAGTTAGGATGGGTGTGACAAGTGTGTTTTGTCTGAGGCTTGGTGGTCCCTGTGTAGGATTAATGGTGTTTCCCCCTGTGGGACTCGCTGTATTTTTTCTAATTTGTTGATTTGTCTTTGTAGATTCTGTTCCACACAAGATGGGACAGGGTGGTACCACTGGGATGCCTTGTCGGTATGGGGGACTCAGGAGGGCTACTGAAGACCAGGGCAAGTGAGTCAGTTTAGTTTTTGGTTAGGCAGCTGAGGTAGGGGGATCACCGCACCTGTAGGCACGCCTGTCATATCTGTCCTGGCTTTGCAGGTTTGGAGAGCATTTTTTTTGTTAGTTTTTGTGTGTTGATTAATTGTAAATTAATTGTCAATTGTAATTGTGAATTGTAAATTCACTTGTCCTCATAGTTTGGTCCTCATAGTTTTCTGTCTGAATTGGTTGGTCCAGCATTTTGTTGTCAGTATATATCTTGTGAGCTCCATATGTGGGAGCTGTTGTTTGAAATTGGTAATGGCAGGAGTAGTCTTCACCAGGCTGGTGCAGCTGGGAGACAGTGTTGTATCTGTCAGGCTGTAGATGGTTGGGAGGTGTAGATTTTGGTTTTATCCTGTAAAGTTTGCGACTTGTCTCGTCAGGCCGGAATGGCTGGGAGGCAGTGTTCGTTTCCCCTGTCCTTCTGACATATGGGTCGGTTGGGGAGGGGGGTTTGGTCAAGGGCAATGCTGGATGGATAGATGTGGGGCTTTGTGCGCACACTCCCGGTGAACTGGGAGGAGCCTCCACCCTCTGTTTTATTCAGGTTGGCCTTATTAAAGGGTACTGAATGACTGGATTTTGTATATTGGATCAGAAAATGTTGTGGGGGAGTGTCTTATGTTGGACAACGTGAACTGTGTTTTGTCATTTTCAAGTCTGGCCTGTTTCTGTCTCGTATCTACCTATGTCCCTGTTCCTCTACTCTTAAATGCATCAAGAATACCGGTAATCTTAGTTGCTGATAGAAGGCCTGGTGTGCTGGATGCAGATTGAATTGGTTGAGCTGAAATTAATTTTGGAGTTTGTCTTAATGTTGGTTTATAGTTATCTTAGGTCAATTTTGTCTGGTACGTTGGTTATATTGGTTTGACTAAGTTGGTTTGGCAGGTGTATGGTTTGCGCAGATTCCCATCCTTAAAAATAATTGAATGAATTGACTATATAGCACTTTTGTGTTGCTGATTGTTAAAATGTGTAATGTCTGTTTGCCTTGTGGTAGACTGGTCACTGGTGTATCTAAGCTGCTGGCAGCTTTAGATGGTGAAACATCATGCCACAGTGTGGTAGTTGTATATGCTGGGGGGGACGATGGTCTCGGCTGGCCTTCCGCCTCTGAGAGTTGGAGCTCCAAACAAGCTGGTGCTGTTGTGCATTAGGGCTAGAGCTGACAGGGTTACCTGCCCCTCAGCCAGTTACTGCCACGGTTAAAACTCTTAACATCAGCAAGCATATAGGTTGTGCTCTATTTTGTATTTGTATTGGTTTGCTGTTTGCATCTAAATTGGGTGGGTAAGTCTGTGCAAACGGTTCGGTTTGGTGTGGGAAAAACAAAACATCTGCCAAACAGACTTGAATTATTATTGATTGCTAAAGGTCACAAATATTTAGTACATTAAATTATTAGCTGATAGTGTCTCGGTCCCTTAAGGGTCCTCGTTTTGTAGGGGGAGGGTGTCACAGCCCCCTGTAGTTTGGCCTACTGGGGCCTGTGTATTCCTGTAGAGTAGACCTATGCATTTGGCTTCCCACAGGTTCTGCGTTGCCGATCAGGTGCATTGGGAGCACCTGGCCAGTGTTCCCAAGGTGCACTATAAATGGCTGGGCGTTGGCCACGCTCAGTCTCTCTCTCCTTCCATGAGAGCAGCAGCACTTGTTTGTCACCATTCAACACCCCACACTACACTCACCACACATCCACTCACTTACATTACTGATCTACTGATTAACACACCCCACTTAGTACATTAGTATTGTTTGATGCATATTAAGTTGTTTATATTGTAAATAAAGATTGGTTTGTGCACTTTTAAACAGCCGTGTGTCTTCCTCCTTTGTTATGGCCCAAGAGCCAGGTCATAACAGTGTATCAGAGAACATTGCCTGAAGTCTTAGCACTCTCAATTGTACCTCTCACTTTGCTTTTGGCGATCAAATAACTTGGGTTCTAGCCGAGATTGTTTCATCACTTATAGAGTGCTGACAATCTAGCATGCTTGAAGCAAACGGACCGAAAATACATTAAGAAAACAAATGATGGGGACATTACCAAAGAAACTGTTATGCACAAAACATGTCCCAGCAGCTGACTTTTATTTTCCTGCCAAGGAGTTATTGTATTGATTGATTGATTGAAACATTTATTAACAGTTTGCAGAATTACAGTACATTTCAAGCACAAACTCAATACAAAGATTTAACTGTGAGTGGACGACCCAATTAAGCATTACACTTGTTCAATTCATCAACACATTTAGAGACATACAAATAGACACTTCTATATAGTCAAAGAACAGAACAGGAATTCATCATAAAAGAGGTAAAAAGGGAAAAGAAACATATACAGTGAGGGGAAAAAGGGGTGGGCAGTGGGGCAGGGATTCAGATTTTATGGGGGCCAGTTTCAAATTGCAGCCGTCCGTAGGTGCCGTTTGAGAGCGGTTTTTGATTAGCATATCTTAATGACTGTTGGTAGGGCGTTCCACATTTTGGTGGCATAGGAGCGAAAAGAATTTAAGTGATGTAAATAGGGTGCGTTTTGCGTCCCAAAACGCACTTTATAGTTTTGGGCCGCACTTAAAAAAAACCTCTGCGTCCACGGGATGCACTACTGTACTCAGGAAAACAAAAACAATCCTCATGAGCTCTGGAAGCTACTAAACAATCAACTAAGCTATGGTCAGAAACTTAAAACCAGATTTTCGAACATAAACATCAAATCTGACAACACTCTCATCACTGACAACCTTGATGTGGCCAACTACTTGAATATCTTCTTTACAAACATAGCAACAACTCTGGTTAACAAACTGCCCTCCCACTCTGGGCTCTTTGGTGTAGAGCACATTACAACCTTCTACAAAAACCTAGGTGTTTGTAAAGACGATTTTAAACTAGTTATGGTAACAACTGATGAGATAATTAAGAAACTGAGTGCCCTCCAACCCCACAAGGCCACAGGCCATGACAACATTCCCTCCAAATTTCTCAGAGACTCAGCCATCTCTATAGCTCCAATCATCACCCACATAGTAAACCTCTCCATCAAACAGGGACAGGTCCCCCAAGATTTCAAACTGGCCAAAGTAACCCCCTTGCACAAGAAAGGGAGTAAATTAGACCCCGGCAACTACCGCCCTATTTCTATTCTTAGTTCCATCTCGAAAGTGATGGAAAAAATAGTCTATGAACAGGTTGAAAAGTATCTTGCCACTAATAAATTATTGTACGAGTTCCAATCTGGCTTCAGAACATCCCACTCCACTGACACATGCCTTCTCTATTTGAGCGACCACATCAAACAAGAGGTGGACGCTGGCAAATACTGCGGCATGGTCATGCTGGACCTCCAAAAGGCTTTTGACACCGTGAACCACTCCATACTGGTTAACAAGCTAAAAGCAATTGGTTTCGATAGCACATCAGTGAGCTGGATGCAATCCTACCTGGAGGGGAGAGAACAGATGGTGGAAGTGAACGGAACACTGTCCCCCCCCCCTCCCAGTGAGCTGTGGCGTTCCACAAGGAAGCATACTAGGGCCTCTACTGTTCCTAATATATGTAAACGACATGACTTCAGCCTGTGACTGCAACTTGTTCCTGTTCGCAGATGACTCAGCACTGCTGGTCTCGGACAGGGACAAACTGCAGGTTGAAAATGCCCTCAGCTCTGAACTCGGTAGAATCTGCACCTGGCTCGCTGATAACAAACTATCTTTACACCTGGGAAAAACTGAATCCATTCTCTTTGGCTCTATTAGTAATCTCAGCAAGGCAAATGGCTTCTTGGTTAGAGTGGGTGACAATGTTATCACACGTAAAGATGAAATTACCTACCTAGGTTCCATCCTGGAGGCTAATCTTTCCGGTGATAAAATGGCCACCAACGTAATCAAAAAAGTCAACCATAGAACAAGATTCCTCTACAGGATCTCCTCACTGGTCAACAAAAACACCTTGAAGACCTTAACAGGAGCCCTTGTACAGGGTTTCTTTGACTATGCATGCACCTCCTGGTACCACAGCACCTCAAAGGCCCTTAAAACCAGGCTCCAGACTTCCCAAAACAAACTGGTCAGGCTCCTACTTGATCTAGCCCCCCGAACCCACCTCACCCCTGCCCACTTCGACAGGCTGGAATGGCTTAGGGTCGACGACAGAGTACAGCAACTTGCAATGGGTCTGGTCCACAAGATTCGATACACCACCAAGATACCCATGTACCTGTCTAGATACTTCCTTAATGTTAACGAAGTCCACACCCACAACACCAGAGGGAGTGCAACGAACCATGTACAACCCAGATTCGGCACAAACAAGGGTCTAAATTCTTTTCGCTCCTATGCCACCAAAATGTGGAACGCCCTACCAACTGTCATTAAGACATGCGAATCCCTTGACTCCTTCAAAACCGCTCTCAAAGGGCACCTACGGATGGCTGCAATTCGAAACTGGCCCCCGTAAAATCTGAATCCCCCCCCCCGCCCCCCCCTTTTTTTCCCCTCACTGTATATATTTCTTTTCCCTTTTTACCTCCTTTTTGATGAATTTCCTGTCCTGTCTATAGAAGTGTCTATTTGTACGTCTCTAAATGTTTTGATGATTTGAACATAGTGGACCCTGTTGGAAACAAGTGTAATGCTTAATTGGGTCGTCCACTCACAGTTAACAGCCTTTGTATTGAGTTTGTGCTTGAAATGTACTGTAATTCTGCAAACTGTTAATAAATTCTTCAATCAATCAATCAATCAAACTCAGCGTACAGTAATAATAATCCACGTGAGAAAAGAAATCGCGGGAAAAAAATGCGGTAAAACAAATAATCTACGGACACGATCATTTTGCATGGCCGCATGCGACCTCATCCTACGTTATAAACAATAAAATCCACGTAGGACTCGTTGTAGAACCACTAGTTAACAACAACAAAGTCTGACGGGCGCCGCCATCTTGCTCAGAGACGAGCGCTGAGCGGAGCGCAGCCTGGAGACCAGAGCCGTTTAGAGAGAGAGAGTGACGACAACATACCGTTCAGTGACTCATGAAGCTCCGTGAATAAACAGTGAACGGGGTTGTCGCAACTCTCTCATCTACACGGCGCTGCCTCCGACAGAAAGACAGGCGAACATTTTTGAGCATGACAAACAGAGTAGACCCGATTGAATGGGAAACACACATTGTGTACTGTAACAAATGCCGACACTGTTGTATGTTGTGCGTTGTGGTCCGGTGCCACCACACATTAACATGCCCCCCCCCCAAAAAAAAAAGAAGTGCCAAAGCCAACTGCAGGGCAACAAAACATATTTGCAACCCTATTTTCTAAATCTAACATCATCATCTGCTAATGATGATGTGTAATGAAATGAAATGAAATGAAATCTATATTTACCCAGGGTATCTGGGCTAAGCTCAAGAACTTGTTTCCAGCCAGGCCCTGCTCATAGAACACATTTCATCGTAGTGGTTGATGCCTTGTTCAAGGGCATTTCAGCGGTGGTAATTTTAACGTGTCGGACGGCTGATTCGAACTGGGAACCTTCCGGTATCTAGACCGCGCCGCTATCCGTTCGGCCACCGCTGCTGCCACCGCTTCTGCTGTGCACAGCCTACCTCCTCCATGACTGCTTCTACTTAATCTCCAGGTTAGTTTTGTAGCATTCATTTTGATTTTGTATGTATTGTGTAATGTGTCATAAAAACATTATTAACAGTTAAAACTGGCAGAATTATTATAGATTTCATATAGCCAAAATCAAATGAAATATGTATGTAGTATGAATGTAGAGCATCTTTTTTTATTCTAATTTATTTTGCTAGCTTTAGTTATTTTTCTACATGAATATAACCACATTATAACCATATAAGATGAAATGGGAGTTAAATGCTGCAATTTGTAAAAATGGCAAAATATGACTCTTAAACGTCGCTGAAGTGGGACTCATCAAATGTCCCTGGGACTCATCTAAAAGACCACCCCTGCATCCCGGGACTCATTACATTGAAAACCTATTTACATCACAGGCTTGTTTGTGCCGAATCTGGGTTGTACATGGTTCGTTGCACTCCCTCTGGTGTTGTGGGTGTGGACTTCGTTAACATTAAGGAAGTATCTAGACAGGTACATGGGTATTTTTGTGTATCGAATCTTGTGGACCAGACCCATTGCACTCTGTCGTCGACCCTAAGCCATTCCAGCCTGTCAAAGTGGGCAGGGGTGAGGTGGGTTCGGGGGGTGAGGCCAAGTAGGAGCCTGACCAGTTTGTTTTGGGAAGTCTGGAGCCTAGTTTTAAGGGCCTTTGAGGCGCTGTGGTACCAGGAGGTGCATGCATAGTCAAAGAAACCTTGTACGAGGGCTCCTGTTATGGTCTTCGAGGTGTTTTTGTTCAAGGTGTTTAAAGGAATCTTGTTCTTTGGTTGACTTTTTTGATTACGTTGGTGGCCATTTTATCACCGGAAAGATTAGCCTCCAGGATGGAACCTAGGTAGGTAATTTCAGTGTTAATTTGTAGTATTTGTAATGTTTCCAAGCAATTACTCATTCAATACAGTAAAATTGAAAGTTGAAGGCTATGCCCCATCCTGCTTCCTGAACCTGCAGTTTTTTTCACGCTGCTGCCCTCAGGGAAGAGGTAACCAGAGTATCAAAGCCAACACAAGCATACTGAAGAACAGTTTTCTCCCCCAGGCTGTAAGACTCCTTAACAAGCCTAAATGAACAATGAACGGTTTTACGGCCTTGTATGCTGATCTGAGTTCTTTTAAACTTTTGTAAACTTTATTTATTTACTGTTTTTATTGTATGTGTATTGTGGAGCATCACCCAACCTACATTTTTCACAATGCATGTACTTGTACATCTGTGTGACAATAAACATCTTGAAATCTTGAATCTTGAAACATCATCATGACGTAAAATAGACACTATGCCTATTTGCTCAGACACTATGACGTAACATTCTCCATTCATTGTCAATGGGAATTTAATGTTTGTGTGGGACGAAAATAGCCGATTTGCTATAGAAAATCTACACTGTCTAATAGCTGAATCTAAAGATAAAATAGGCCTAATTATTTTTGTGTGTGTTTTTTGAGGGCCTCTATGTCCAGCTTTGAGGGTTTGTGCAAACACAAACATTGTGTTAACACAAACATTGAATGCCATTGACAATGAATGGCCAGCTTTGAGTGTTTGTGTAAACACAAACATTGAAGACGAAGGTGAGGACGCAAATTGTGATTGGCCGGAATGAGATGATGTATGATCATCATACATCATCTCAAGAGCGCCCCTCACTTATTTTTTAAATGAAATTTTAATTGAAAGGTTTACAATTGTGTGATGTAGTATGGCAATTTCTTTCACAGTTTAAGAACAAAATTAAAGGGGGTGCAGTTGGGCAGTCCTATCCAATCCATCCATCCATCCATCCACCTACCCAGAGCAGTACCTACCTACATACTGTACATTAGCCTACCTACATACATAGGCCTACCTACCTACCTACCTACCTACCTACCTACACCTACCTACATAACCTACCACCTAGTACCTACCAATCATAGCCTATTAAATCTGAAGGGGTTAGACTTCCACTTCGTTAAACCTGAGGAAGAGAAGGCACAGAGAGAAACTGTTGATAGGTTACAGTAGTGTTCACCTGTTTTAAACAGCCTGTTTAATCAGTTCGACACTTTCAGAACATACTTATCAGATGTTATGCAATAGCATCCTCTAGTGGACGTTGGAACCATGGTTGGAACACAGAGATCACACAAACTCTATAACCTCTCCCTCTACCTGTTAACTGTATAGGCGTAGCTCCGTAGCCGCCTACTGTGTCATGTCAGTATGTCAAAGGCTTGATGTAGCCTATTATATTACGTGCTACATACATCAAACATATTATCTATGTGTAATCAAAGGTCCGGTTACTTAGGACACTTCTGAATTATGTAATAAATTTGAGGTCCGCCCCCTTTCCGTCAGCAAACAGACCAGTCAGACTCAGAGAACAAGGAACAGGAATTATACTTTCAAAACTCGGTAGCTGATACAAGACAACAATCATGTCTGTCACACATTCTCCAGAAAATGAACACTCCGGATTACTCAAAATATCATCTGCGGTATTTTACGCCTTTAGTTCGTTTCTCATAACTATAGTAAACAAAACTGTCCTGACCAACTTCAGGTATGTTTATCATGATGATGTCACGGATACTACAGAATTTGCACAACCCGGATGAATAATCTGTCAGTCGGTGCATAGCACTAACGTTACGTACCCATGTTGATGTTGGCTGTTGCATACTGTGTGGACTAATTATTATTATTTATTTTTTTACGCCATAGATTTCCTTCATACATGTGCCTAGGGATTGGACAGGTGAGTTAGTTCTCTCTCTCTCTCTCTCTCTCTCTCTCTCTCATTCATATTACTGTGTATGTCTGCCAGTGAAGTGATTCTTATGATTTTCAGATGATCACCACCATTGTAGTCCTTTATGCTGCCAAAATGAACCAAACGGTTCAGTTTCAAGATTTTGACAGAAGCGTTGTCTTTAAAGTAAGCATTTTCATTTCATATGTAACCTCACATTTCAGTCATTGGTGTGTGTTGAGTCAGTGGAGCCTGCCTGTAAAATGACATGGGGGGGGGGGGGGGGGGGGGGGGGGGGGGGTCCTTTTTGTGGGCGTGGCCAAAAGTGGGCGTTACCAAAAGGTGGGCGTGGCCATGACCGCCAGAAGTCTGTCAGATTTTGACAGCTTCAAATTAGTGTTAAAAATAATATAACCCAATTGACTCCAGTCCTCTCTGTTTAATTAACTACAGTAAGCACTTGTGTTATTTGTAATGTGTTCTTAGAAGACAATTGTAAACAGCTCCCTGGATAAATTGTAAAAGTATACTGTACCAATTTTATAATCATTTATAACCTCTTAATAAAAATGCATGACAAAAATAAAGTATAGTTTATTTGAGCTTGTTTCTAAAGTGTAGTTGTTTATGGAGAGTAGGTAACCAAGTGATTAGATGTAAAATTGTGTAAAATTCAGGGATAATGAAAGTTAAAACAACTCCATGACACATTAATTTAAACCAAAGATGTAATGTATAATGAAACTATATGTACTTCAAATGCTTATCTTTCTTGACACCCATTCTTGACAGATTTTCCCTCTCCCCTTACTATATCTTGGGAACCATATAACAGGCCTCGCAAGCACCAAAAAGCTAAGGTCTGACCAAATCTTTTTTTCCCCAACTTTCAACAAAACTGATGATTTTAGTAAATTTTTGGATTGCTGTTGTTAATTTGTCCATTGTTTACAGCTTACCCATGTTCACGGTGTTAAGGAAATTCACCATATTGATGACAATGATCATGGAAGCTTTGATATTAAGGTTTGTCATATCTATGATCTTTATAATCTGTTTAAGTTTTTAACCACACACACACACACACACACACACACACACACACACACACACACACACACACACACACACACACACACACACACACACACACACACACTCAAGAGTACATTAGAGTACATTAGGACAAGCTTATTCTTGCAAACAGTCAAAAGTAAGAAATGCTGCAGGTCAAATACAGAATAGTATAGGAAGGAACTTGGAGAAAGAGAAGTTAAAAAGAGCTAAGGAGAAGAGTGAGAAACCCTTTTAAAATACATAAACCTGTTCAACTACAAGTGTACAAGAAATATGTGAGAGTTGATTTGAGTTTTTTTCCACTCACTTCTGCTTTTGAATTGTATGCTTTTTTTCAGGAAAACATTTCCCAGGCCTCTTGTCTACTCTGTTTTGACCATAGTCTTTGGGGCATTGGTTGCTGCAAGGTACTGTTGTTTTTTTCTCAACCAGACTCGGTCATCCAAGAATAGTTTATTTTTTTATTTTTTTTAGGAAATGAGAGCTTTTCCAATACCATACATATTGGAACAAAAGGTGATGGCTGTGCTTTACCTTTCACTTCTCTATCTGTCATATAGTTCTGACCTGGCCTTCGATGTTGGGGCTTATACTTTCATCCTGCTCAACGATGTCTTCACTGCTGCCAACGGTGTGTACACCAAGCAAAAGCTAGGGACCGATGTAAGTTTCCCTGCATGTTCAGAACAGAGGCTAACAGTGTATGTCATATGATGGAAGAACGGTCTTCCGGCATTCAGAAATCATCCAGTAAATAACATTTTATGAGAGTAGGGGAATAAGCCCACACTGGAATGCTCACCCAAGAGCCGCCTAAACAATGTTAAGGATACTTTATCAATATCATCAATATAATGTAATTTCCCAGTTAAAAGTAGAGGCTTGAGCATTGCAAGCGTACCATAGCCGGTTTTGAATGCAAGACATTTACAATTTACATTTAATAGACCAACATTATACCAAGTACAGCCAGTACGTAATGAATAACTAGCTACTTCCTCTATTCGTGATTCTTCATACCCAGACAGATGCTTTTTCAGCAGTTTTTCTCCCTTTTAAAGGGGAAAACCACCCATTTTCAACATTTTACTATGTCATTAATATACCTTAGAGCTGTTGTGTGGAAATAATAAAAAAGTCCCCCATTCTGTGTTTCCTAGAACTGTAATGATGAAAAAAATCATTAACATGGTGAAACACATCTTGATGACATCATCAAGATGTGTTTCACCATGTTAATGATTTTTTTCAGACCTCTAGTTCTAGGAAACACAGAATGGGGGGACTTTTTTATTATTTCCACACAACAGCTCTAAGGTATATTAATGACATAGTAAAATGTTGAAAATGAGTGGAATGCCCCTTTAAGTAATTCCTATATAATTGTTATTAGAGCAAAAAGAAACCAACATTGTAGTCTAAATGTAAACTAGTAGCCTTTGTAAATATCTAAAGTTGTTCCTTATCTGTTGTTGCCCTACTTTTAAGTTAAAAAAATGGTTTCCCCAACAGGAGCATACCATGATAGATCCCTGCAGAAGCATACATAAACACTATTCTAGATACACAGAAGTGAAAGGGGGCGAGGGAGCATGAAATGGTACATAAGTATAGAAAGAAATGCCCACCTAAAACACACATTTAGAATGCTGATAACCCGTCTTATCTGTCGGTTTTACCCATTTTATCTGTCCGACCATCCTGGCAGTTGGACTGACAGACAGTAAATGTATTAGAATCAATCTCTTGTACATTGTGCGAGGAGATTTGCAGCATTTCTAACATGTGCAATTCCCTGTGTCTGACTCAATCAGCCTTACAAAGCAGGCTCTTTGCAGCATTACTGTAAATTTATGTCTCATCATATATTTTTGTCTGCTTTGTTTTCTTCTTGGAGGGTCTTGGAAAATATGGAGTCTTATTTTACAACGCGTTACTTATTGTCATCCCCACTCTGTTGGCAAGTGCATTCACAGGAGACCTGCACCAGGTACAGAACGTGTGTGTGTGTGTGTGTGTGTGTGTGTGTGTGTGTGTGTGTGTGTGTGTGTGTGTGTGTGTGTGTGTGTGTGTGTGTGTGTGTGTGTGTGTGTGTGTGTGTGTGTGTGTGTGTGTGTGTGTGTGTGTGTGTGTGTGTGTGTGTGTGTGTGTGTGTGTGTGTGTGTGTGTGCGCGCGCCTGCGCGTTACTGTGATAGTGATCAAATGTTATCCAGATTAACTTTCTGCCTTTTCTGTTTGTGTTCTCAGGCAATCACATTTCAACACTGGGCGGAGGCCACTTTCATTCTTTGCTTCCTTATGTCATGCATTATGGGGTGAGATAATCATGCAGACTGGTTAATGTATCAGTCATTTCACAGCTATCCTAGCACTAAACCATTGTTCCTAATCCTAACCTGTTTGCTTTTACATTAACCACATTAAACCTGGTGTCCCTATTTTGCGCAAAGTTTCAGAAATCTTTGCAATGTTTACATTTCTATTAAAGTTTTCCATGATAACAGATCTACAAGCTTGTTGCATCGTTAGCTTTTTTTAAACATATGTTTATTAATTTTCTTATTTGACAAAAGTATTTTCACAACAATTATTCACATATACCCCCCCCCCCCCCTCATACACACAAATGGCAGTGCAAATATTGAAACAAAAGTATACCGTTTATAGGGCTTAAGTGGTTAATACCCCCTCATGCACAAACAATGTGCTAATGTGCCAGAACTATACCATTTCAGGTTTGTGCTGATGTACTCCATAGTTCTCTGCAGCCATTATAACTCGGCCCTTACCACCACAGTGGTAGGTGCAATAAAGGTAAGAACCTTTATTTATACCTTTAACTTATATGAATTGCCCTTTCTGATAAAGCAAGAACCCAGTGATTACACATTTTTACAAATGTAACCAACCTAATTGTCTCCACCAGGCCGAAGGCATGGGGAGAGAGTATGTTTTGCACTCCGTCCGTGTGTGTGTGTGTGTGTGTGTGTGTGTGTGTGTGTGTGCGTCCGTCCGTCCTTCCTTCCTTCCGTCCGTCTGTTACCAGCTAATCTCCGGCACCGTTGGCCCGATCCATGCCAAACTTTGCGCACACACTCTCTGGATGCCAACAACGAACCTCTGCCCCAAATATTCCTCAACGGCCTGTTATAGCGCCACCATGAGGCCGATTTAGGCAAAACACATTTCTGTAGATTACTCGTACACATTTTATCCATACATCACACAATTCGGTATACACTATCTCCATAGTCATGTGATCAACACGGATCTGCACCATTTCCCATCTTCCTTCCTGATTGGCTAAGATTCGCTTCCAAAGCTCACATGATTGGTCCGTTTCGAACAAAATGCCACAAATCACAAACACAGTGTGCAATTTCCGTGAAATTATACACGCACATTTCCACTAGGCTGAGGACGACATGACACAATTTATTTTCCAAACAGCCTCATGGTGGCGCTATAACAGGGCAATTCCTGTTTTTATCTATAACTGCATCGATCTGTGTACAACTTTGTATGCGCACTCCCTAGAGGCCATGGAAAAACATTTTCCCTGCATCCCTCCACATCTGCCGGTTATAGCGCCACCATGAGGCCGATTTCTGCAAAACACATTGCTTATGTTAGTCGCACAGATTTCATCCAAATCTCATGCAAATCGGTATACATGATCTCTGTAATCATGTGATCAAGACGAGCCTGTTGGATTTCTCAGATTCTACACTGATTGGGTAAGATTGCCTTCCAAAGTCTTCAGGAGTGGCCCGTTTTGTACAAAATGCTGCACATGTCCTGCTCATCCAGAATTCTATCCTCAGAGATGCTATGAGTGATCTGGCTCTGCATTTCCTCAACAAAATGAAGAAAATTGTTGCAAAAAACAAACAAACATGTTTATATCACTCCTAAACATTTTGCCAAACATCACACACACTCCTATCCTCCCGGTGGAGACCTGTGCCCAGAAGGGCACTTTTTCTAGTTACGTTCTGTTGTGTTTCTTTTCAGAATGTTGCTGTAGCCTACATGGGCATCTTCATTGGTGGAGACTACTTGTTTTCCTGGACAAACTTCTTGGGGCTTACCATTTGGTAAGAATAAACGTTTCTACAGCATATATCTTTCAGCTACTTTCAGTAGTAGCTATAACTCTAGTTGTAGACTTTTAGTTCTCTCTTCTCTAGTCTCTTGTTTGTGTACATTTACTTCAGAGTGACGCCAGGCCTGGGTAAGTTACTACCGTAAGCTAGCATGGTTATTGCTTACAGAGGAGTAGAACCTAGTTTATTACTACTACTGAAGACCATAAACCAGTTATCTTAACAGACATAATTAACATATTGAGAAATTGTATAAATAACTGCCATTACTCAGTCACAAATATGGTGCTACAGAGGAATGCATGTACATATAGAGCAGTGGTAACCAACCTTTTCAAGCCCAAGAGCCCATTTTATTCCCAATTGTAAGCCATGATCTACCACTAAAATATGTTTTAAAAAACCACTTGTTTTTTGCGATTTCTGACAGGCTCAATGCATGCGCACACATCCAGACAAAGACTATAGTTTAAGAATAAATTCTGATATATAATTAATGCCTAAATATTAAGACAAATGTATTAGAAATATACATATTAGGACAAAAATACAAATAAAAGAAAACGCAAAGGACATGAAATTAATTGCTATTCACATTTACAGATGTCCAAATGACAAATGCATACATGACCATATATTTGAACAGATATGGTGACCGTGACAGATACAATACTCTCAGGGTCAGCACACCTTAATGAGACTGCTGTGACTGACTGCACATTATCTGCAAGCGTTTTGAAATCTGGTTCATAGTTAGTGATTGCCAGTCTGAGGGTGTCATTAAGATGTGAGTCATTCATACGAGTTCTAAACTTGGATTTTATTATTTTAATTTGTGAAAAGGCCATTTCACATAAGTAAGTGGAGCCAAAGTAGGCATGCAGCTTGAGTGCACACGACACAATCAGTTGATAGGGCCTACTTGTCTCTGCTCACAAGCGACCAAAAGTCTTGGTCTAGCTCTGCCCTGCAGTTGACAGTCATTTACTAGTTCAGAAATCTCCATTTCATCCGAAGTTAATGCAAACACAAATCCTGAATGAACTCCTAGCATCGCCGGGGAGTTCATTCAGGGCACCGTCAGACACCGTCTGTTGTCATTGATAGGATTTTATGAAGAGGAAGCTTGTACTCATGCACGTAACCCTTGAATGCATTGTACACATTCTCACCCTGGGTCCTTTTTTTTCAATGGAATAAGGGCAAGAAAGTCCTCTTTGGTGGTAAAATCAGGAAAAAAACATTCGGACAAACACAATTAGCTGGGCAGTGTCCGTGACATCAGTGGACTCGTCAAACTGAAGTGAAAAGTATTCACAAGTCTGTTCTGTTCTGATATGCATGACTATTATGCACAATGTTGTGCATCACAACACGGGGGTTACCGGAGATAGCGGTCAAACAATAGAACAAACAAACTCCGCAATTGATGGCCCAATACACACATCTGGGACCATCACTGCGAGCTATTCTAAATCCACGTTCTGTGTAATGGTAGTGATGGCTGCCTGTCAGTCTGACACCCGCTCACTCCGGGATCTACTTGAATGGCTCGTGCGAGCTACTGGTAGCTCGCGAACCCCTGGTTGGTTACCCCTGATATAGAGGGTATGCCAAATTGCGCATGCATAGTGTGTGGCAAATCGAGTGGCAAAGTGAGTTTAACGTTGTTTAACAGACTTTTCTGTTTGGATGTGTGGGCTAGCCTGTCAAGGCCAGAAAGTCGTTTTTGCCACTCGGCGTTCCCACATAACTTATACCCTCTATTCAGTACATATCAATCTTTAAACGTGTCCATTCCAGCTAGGCTTGTATAACCATGTTCTACTATAAACATATAATCACTGCCAGGCATGTCTTGGGTTCATTTAATTGCCCCCTCAGTCATTTAAGTCATTCTATTCTTTTCAGTAATTATGTCTATTCTCCCTTGGTCTGCAGTATGTCAGGTGGACTGGCGTACTCATACCTGACCTTTACAAACAAAGGACCATCGGAAAGTCATGGAAACAGAATTCCGGGACAACTGAAGATCCTCATTGATGAGGACTCTATAGAAAAGCGTTCTATTAACTAAATGGACCTAATTTAACCGTACCGGTTTATGGTGCTGTTTTGCTCCACATTGGAGCAAGTGATTTATAGTCACTCTTATATTTATTTAAACATGTTAACTGATTTCCTGTCATGCTTGATTGTATACCAAATATTATGTTGTACTGCCAATTGTATAATTGCAATATATATGGAAAGAAATGCATGTTTGTCCAGGGTCATGATCAATGAACAATGTTTATTGAAAACCAGTATAAAACAGTGTGGAGCCCTGTCAGAGTAATTTGACAATCTGTAGTAACAATTCTACTGAATCAAGCAAGACTGTATTTCTGTAAATGCAACAAACATGAATGAAAAATGTTGATCTGCGCTGGGGTTGGGGGACTGAAATCCATAACAGTCTAATGTCAATCTCAAATTGGTAGATTGTGCACACTCTATTCTAACAAATACACTGTGTATATATATATTATATGCCAAACTTTCCTCAAACCAATAGACAAAGGGTTAGAGATACTTTAAGATATACTATTCTTGGGCAGAATAAATCATTTTGTGTTTTGATTATCAACAATCCAATTGTCTTCCAGTTCCACATCAACTACATAATTTCAAAAACATGCATCATAAGTGTCAGATGTTGCATGGTGCACACACACTTCCTAATAAAACCACAAACCTACAATACCGCAAGGGCAACTTTTTCCTCTGACTGATGTTGCTAGACAAAACAGACTTTTAGTTTAAAATCTGTTTCATAGAGTGACAGACATCAGGAAAAGTATAAATTAAACCTAAGTAATTGGCCAGTCATGAGAGACTTCCTACAGTGTTAAATACGTAGTGTTCCTAGTCAAAGTAACCCTCAAACACTGCAGATATTCTGTTTATGAAAGACAAGTGCCACCTTCTTGGACATGCAAAAAAAATAAAAGAAATAAATGAAAACAACCCAAAAAACAACAACCAATGTTTGTTCCATTGCAAGCTTAATCCATGGATGCAAAACATTAGATGATACAAGTGCTAGATTGCTGTGACTTGGGGACTACTGCATCAATATTGGGGTCAACTAAGATATGACAGGTAGCCTATGTAACTAGAACGTTAGCTCAAAAGGACACTTAGTTATAACTACATCTTACAAACAAAGTTATTTTTAGTTGGAAGTTAACCTTTACAAGTTAACTGTGCAAGGCTGGCTGTTTACAGACCTATGGAACACTACACATTTTTAACTACCATAGACACAATGTTAGCTTAAAAGGAAAAAAAAACAACACTTAAATAAATACCTTATAAAAGTGAAACATGATGAAATGAGATTACTTTAACATAAACCACTGCAAAATGCCTAAATCGCAAAATGGTCTGTTACCTTTTAATATAAAAGATAGCTGTATCTTTAACATCACACATGATTGTGCAAGACCTCTTGCCCAGTTTGAAATCAGCCTCAACAGAACAAAAAGAATGTTAGATGTTTGAAATATATCAGCAAAAAGTTCCAATCAGCAATTTAGAATGTTTCAACCAATTACTAGCATCTGACCTATTTGTTCTTACATACAGGCTATCTTAAAGTGAGTTGGGGAAATGCTAGATACAGCTCCCAATGCCTCCCATACTGTCAGTTTATGTCATTTTGGTTACAGTCACAGCTGTGTGACACTTGGGGTAACTCTTGGGGTGAGGTTGGAGGCTTGGTGAAATCTTTGTATTTTTAGACCTCTGGATTAGGCTTGCAATGGCTTATTCCAACAGCTGCAAACAACATTCTACCTCCCTTCCTTTCATGATCCACCTGCAGTTACCAGTACCACCTATGTGAAACAAATGTATAGATGAGAGTAAAACTACTGGACATGCATGGTTATCATCACTGTCACTCCGTGTTTTGTTTCAACACAGAAAAGGACAAAAGATGCCAGTTGACACATCCTGTCTGAACACACCCTGTTTCATTCGGTTTCGATCTCTTAGCTTAATCCATACATATAATTATATACACGCAATATTCACATCAGTCATATAAAACACCTCTCTCGTACACACTCACATACTTGTCTTAAACTCGTTTTAACCAAAGTGCAAACAAAAAACAAAAAAAGGTACTCTTTCTTTGCCTTTATAAGGCAAATGAAAGAGAAAGACATTCTTCATATAATCAATCTACGATCATAGCAGCCTATAAAAGGATAACATGAAGCTGTAAGGTGCTTTAGTTTGTGGCCTCCTGGTGCCGTGCAGGGAAAGGATGGTGCTATCCATCAACACTGATCTACGACCTATTCTCTCCTCGTCATCTTCGTCATAGCAGAGTTTCTACCTATAGATCATATTTGCAGGAAAGCGCAATTGGGTTAGACAGGGAATCGGGTGGGGCTTCAGGCAGACAGATTGTTGGCCAGCTCAATGAGCGCCATGGCGCCATGGAGACGCTCCCGTTGCTCTTGGAGACGACGCTTGGCGGCTCCCCCCTGGATGGCCTTTTCTTCTTCTGCTGCCTCCTCCTCCTCATCCGACTGGAGGAAGCCCATGGGATCCTGCTGCTCCTGGTCTTCAACTCCGCCTTTGCTCTGGGGTTTCCCCTTGGTGGCTGTGGGTGCAGGGGCACGCTGCTCACGGGTTTGCCAATACCTGCAAGGACAGAAATGACAATGTAAGCAATTGAAATGCAGGCATTACATTATGTTGGATTCTACGCAATTATAATGCTGCTATGACTAAGCCATTATAATGTATGTTACCCCAATTTTGTCTGTCCTCTGATGTTTTCATCATGGTAATCTTTCACCAGTGAATCAAAATTGCATGAAAATATGTAATTTAATATTGTAAATAAATACTACCTGAGCTGAGTAGTAGCTGAGCTACTACTGAGCTGTCTCAACCTAATACACTTTTAACTCTGCACATTAGCTTGTACCGAAATTAAAGGATTATAGATTTAATGATATCGGGGCATGGCAGTATGCTAATAGCACTTACTATTACTTAACACTTACTTATTATAATGTTGTTATTATAGCTGTGTACACTTGCTTCCTGCAACTATTTATTGGGAACCAAAATAAGACACAGGCCTACTTCTGGTAGGACTCCACACCTGACAAAAAAGTAAAACTAATAATGTGTTCACTCACTTTTCCAGCCACTCTGCCACAGCCTTATTGTCCACAGACTGGGCCTTCCCCAGGCTGTCTTTTGGCTCCTCCCTCTTCAGCCGGGAATACGGGTGTTTAGGACAGTGTCGATTGGCATGTGTGAAGCGGTTGCCACATCCTACAATGAAGTCCACATGTCAGCAGCAAAATAAAGATCAAGTTGGTTCAAATTGTAACGAGTGAAGGCTTAATCTTTACTATCTTGGACTTGGAGCTAGCAGATTCTAAGGCCAGGTATAGGGTATTTATTGTGTGATATTGGATTTAGATACTATCACAAACAAATAGGCATACCCAGATGATGCCTATTTTAGTCCAGATAACTTGTGATCTGAATGATTCTGCATTTATCACCATTTAGGAATTTTAACTGCATTGATTAATAAAACAAAAAATATATTAGCCTAGTGTCCTTCATCCTTCAAGTCTGAGTCCTGGTGACTGCTGAATGCTGATCTACGAGAGTAACTCACCCTTCTCAGAGCAGACGAAGGGTTTTTCTCCAGTGTGGAGTCGCTGGTGGGTTTTCAGCTGGCCGCTCTGGACAAATGCCTTTCCACAGTCAGGATAGTCACACAGATAGGGCCTCTCACCTGAGAGAGATATAGATTTTCAATTTGTAAGTAATATACAGCCTGTTAACCACTTACACCATATACACACAGTATACTTTGTTGACCAGAGTCCCCCAGGACTCTAGGTTTGCTCCTTTTTTCCTGTCGCAACCAAATATCTTCACCGAAAAAAAGCTGATTTTTTTTTTGCAGAATGTTCGAATAGGGATGAAGACAAGACATAGATATGCCATGTTGAACTTTCTTCCTTTTCAGAATGTTGGCGTAATATTGTTTCTTTGTTACAATTTAGACATTTAGCAGATGCTCTTAATTCAGAGTGACTACAGTAAGCAAGAACAACACATGGTAATACATCAAATACATATAGTCATCAAGAATCATAAGCAAGGGCCTGGGCCGTGGCTCAGCGGTCCAGGCACCTTGGCCGGTAGCCTGAGCCTGGCAGTGTGCTGCGGGTTCGACTCCCGATCCCGACGGCCTTTACTGCATGTCACTCTCCCATTTCCTGTCAGCCAACTGTCTGTCCCTCTTCTATAAAAAATATAAAAATAAAGGCGAAAGCCGCAAAAAAAAAAAAAAAAAACATTCAAAGCTAAAAACTTAGGGACGCCAGGTTGAAAGTGGCTACAGGCTGGGTGCTTTCAACAGAGCATGTTTTTGGTTCAATAACAGTAGAATTACATGCTATGAATATACACTATACTATAACTATAGAGTGCTATGTCTACATAAAATGCTATCTAAATTACAGAAGTTTGGCCTTTGCATACGCCTGTGAAGTCGTCAAGGCTAGTGCAAGTGCTATGGTAAGTGTGTAAGGAGTATATATTAATAGAGACGTCAGAGGATTTCTCCTCCCATCCACTTGCATTGAGTTGCTCCCCCATCGCATGCTTAGAGTATATATGAATAGGCGATTTCACTCCTCCTTCCGGGTAGGAACAGAGTGCATTCTGGGATTGATTGGGCCAAACTCATGAACGCGCTGGCCGCTGACTGTCATTGCACTGAAACAGCGTTCACGTGTCATCATGAACGTGCGCAATGATAGTCAACGGACCAGCGCGTTCATGAGTTTGGCCCAGCGCTGCTATACCAAATTCGGCCACTATGTCCATTTCGCCTCAGGGTTTCCTCCGGGTGCCGTCTCTATTCATATATACTCTAAAAGCGCATGAGGCGTTCTTCCGGGTTGGAAACAGTGCATTCTGGGATTGCTTATGGGCCAGACGTGAACACGCTGGGCCGTTGGCTATCATTGCGCGTGTTCACGTATCAATGCCACTTTCGGCCTCAGGGTTTCCTCTCGTTGACGTCTCTATTATATTTATACATAAAACCCACTTGTCAATAGATACCTGGCAGGGTCACAGAATCTACATAATTATCACTACACCACTGCTAGTGACACTACGGTAATGCTGCCCTAATGTGTCCTCTCCTGTGCTCTCTCTCACCTGTGTGTGTTCTCTTGTGGGCTTGCAGACTCTTCTCTCTGGGGAACACCCGGTTACAGATGTTACAGCGGATGCGGCTGGAGGAGGTCTCCCCTTCGTTGATCAGCTCTCGGACCGTGTCAGCACGTGGGCGGCCGCGGCGGATGCCATCCTGAAGGAAGAGAAGTGAGGTTTAATCCCTGCGGCTACATCATTAAATAAATGTCAAATGATTGTCAAAGTGTCTCTTTGTTACTGAAAGTATACTGCAGTATAACTACTAGTACCAGCAGCAAATTAACATAACATATTCCCAATGGTTGTATTTATGGCCTCGTAATCAGTTTTATTGTTTATTATTATCATCATTAACGTGGGAGGTTAATAGTAGACATGGCTATTCATAAGGTGACCACTGTACACTCTATAGAGCTCACATTGGCTGCAGTGCATTCATTGTTAGGACACATCATTCATGCATATTCATTTCATTCACATCCGGTTACATTTTTGGCGCGCGACTAGACGTCATGTATGAGCAGCTGCTCCAGGACCAGGAAGAGTATGGGGTGGTTTAAATACAGCATGTCACGCCCTTCTGCGCGGGCGTTTTTTAAATGACTCCATTTTTATAAGACCATCATATCAAGCTTAATTCGAATGAATTCTAGACATATCCTATTTCTATGTGTTATATATTTAACTCATGGTTATAGAGATTGCCTGTTCAGGCTGCAAGCATGATCCCCTTTCTTCTTATTTTTTTTACACACCGATATATAATGACGTTAGCCTGTGTTTCTAAAAGCACAATGATCAGACCTAGAAGATCCATACATGCATTCGGTAACAAATCTGTTAGTTGTTGAGTTTGAGTGTGACCGTGTTATAATAAGTCATTCAATATTAAACTAAAAAAGTATTCGGAAAGCATGAACCTGCAATAAGTTTTCACTTCAGGCTCACTTATGGCTGCGAGATTTAAACGTAGCCTTAGCCTACCTTCATCTGGTCAGGTGAAGAGTCAGTCATGTCAGCTTCAGTTTCACTGGCTGTCTTGGTCCCAGTAGGAGACGATGCCCCGTTTACAGACCCCGGGCTCAGTGTCACATTGTGGGCATTCTCTCCCCACTTCCATGGGTACACCATGAAGTCACTGAAACCTGGACTAGTCGGCATCAGGACTTCGGTCTTCCTCGGCTTGATCGGAGTAGTCTTAATAACAGACACTAAAACTCTTTTAGGAGAGTCGTTACAAAAAATAACATGTGGGTGCTTATTGTCAGCCATAACTGGAACTAAAAGCAACTCCTACTGTCAGATGTAAAAAATAAAAAAGGGGGAAAAGAAGACTCAAACTCTATGAGCAGAAAATCCAGCCGAAAGGGAAAAATAAGTCGCTTTTTAGTCGGGCGTGAATATATCCTTCATTTCCAATGAGACCAAACAATCCAGTAAAGCAGTCTTTGTTGCAAAGTGTCCACTGTCCAGCAGATGTTCCTTGTGTGACCGTGGGCTCAGGCTGCCTGACTGTCCTGTGTGTGAAATGTATCTATCAATGAAGTGAAGTGTGCGCTCTCCGAAACGTTGTCCCGCGTTGCAAATCGCGCCTGAGCAGTTGACCGACAAATCGTTTTGAGGGATCCAACCACATGTGTCGGAAACCACCTATTACATGAGCCACAGAGCCGAGAACGCCCACCGGGGCAGCTCTGCAGCCAATGACAGGACGATGTGAACAGTGCTGGGTGTATACATCTCACCCAATGAGCTTTAAATACTCACTGCGCGCCTCTGTACAAGTGTACATTGATACCATAACTGGCCAATAGAAATGAAGGACAGTCGTGTTCTGTGACAATACAACCAACGACAGTAAAGGGCGGTTAATTTTACAGTGCAGTCGGATCAGATGTCTTTTTCCCGCGCCGAAAAGTCTGTTTATGTTATTGCATTTTGGCCAATTTAAAGGGAAAGGAAACTGTGATTCAAAGGCGCCAAAGTTACGTAATCATGTTGCTGGTGGAAGCAGTGCTGAAACAAAGCTTGCTCTGTTGCTCACGTGGAAAATATGCCAACACACTATAGGCATCTTAGGGTATTGGATGTGGTTTGAGAGCTATTAGCTAATTGATATGATAAGAATATGAAATGAATATGAAATACCCCCCCCCCCCTCCCACCACACACACACACACACACACACACACACACACACACACACACACACACACACACACACACACACACACACACACACACACACACACCTCTCTGTCATTTAAAATATGACTCAAATGTAGTGTAGCCTATTATAATATAGCACAAAATTAGGACTAACATAAACAGGCCAAACACCACTGAAATCTGAAGTTTTTCTTCCATCTTGGCTCTAGATTTATGTAGGCCTTATAGACAAATTTAAATTTAAATTTAAATTTAAATTTAAATTTAAATTTAAATTTAAATTTAAATTTAAATTTAAATTTAAATTTAAATTTAAATTTAAATTTAAATTTAAATTTAAATTCTTCTTCTTCTTCTTCTTCTTCTTCTTCTTCTTCTTCTTCTTCTTCTTCTTCTTCTTCTTCTTAGTAGTAGTAGTAGTAGTAGGCCTAGTAGTAGTAGTAGTATAAGCAGGGACGTGCTGGGCCCCTAATTCAGCCTGGGAAGTGGAGCTGTAGAGACTTGGCAAGCAAACACTCATTGGGCTTAAAACGGCCATGCCCACTTGCCCAAATGTGCTGACATCAGCATTTGTGATGACGGCAATGGCCGTTTTTAGCCCAATGAGTGTTTTTTTTTTGCAAAACTAATGCTTGGAATGGATTCAGCATCATGAAAACCCCCTAGTTTGACACATCACATGCTACATACTGTATAAAGCATGATGACATTTTGAATTTGTTGCCTTCTATATGTTGTTATAGCCTATGTTACATATTATGCCAATTATGAAAATTGCTCAACATATGCAAGTTAGCATCCGGCAGTTTCTACATGCTGGGGACCCATACTCAACATTACTAACATAAAACCTTGGTGTACTCAACATGTCCGGGTTCACAATGGGGCTCTATGGGCTGGCAAGTACTAGACCAGTGGTTCCCAAACTGTGGTGCGTGCACCCCTTGTGGTGCGCGAGCGCCTTCTAGGGGGTGCGCGACATGAAAAGTCTAATGGGGGTGCTATGGTTTTATTTTAAATATATTAACATATTATGCCAATATATGGCAAGTAATGCAGAATATAGCCTATGCTGCATATATTATGCCATAATTCAGGTTCATATATGTGCATATATGTGGATAAAAAGGAAATATATGTCTCTATATAGCTTATGCAATTTATATTTCCATGTGGGGGGGTACATCAGCTAGGTCGGAAGGTAACAGGGGGTGCATGGCCAAAAAGGTTTGGGAACCGCTGTACTAGACTAATAGGTTTTAAACATAGGTCTAGGGCTGTGCTTTGAAGCACTATTGCCTCTAGAGGGCCTACCACCCATTGTATTGTAATGCATAAACTTTCACAACAGATAGGTCGCAGACTCGCAGTTTACTATGAAAACCTGAATTTCATGTCAGTCACACCTCGTGTCAGTCAGTCTGTCACGCCTTGTGACACGCTCCATATATGGCCGTCTCCATTATGAACCCTGGATAGCCAATCATGGAGAAGACTGGATCATCACATATGGAGCCGGCCAGCAACTCTACATCTGACTTCACGTACACCAGGCACGTGCAGAGGGGGGGGGGGGGGGGCTAGGGGGGCTTGAGCACCTGCCCTTTTGCAGAAAGTGCCATTTCCCTAAAAAAAAAAGAAAAAGGAAAAAGGACTTGTGTGGGGGGGCAAATAAGGGCTTATGTGGGGGGAGGGGAAAGGCTTATGTGGGGGCCAATAAGGGCTTGTGTGGGGGGCAAATAAGGGCTTATGTGTGGGGGGCCAATAAGGGCTTGTGTGGGGGGCAAATAAGGGCTTATGTGTGGGGGGCCAATAAGGGCTTGTGTGGGGGGCCAATAAGTGCCATTGGCCCTTCAAGACAAACATTTGACAAGTAATGATAATTCCACTATCATAATGAATTATCTTTTAATCTGCCATCAGTCTGTTTTAGTTTCAGACTAATGAGAACATATTGCTTATTTTACTGTCCAATGACATGAAATGGCACAAGGGACGGACTCCACAAAAAGACCACCCCAAAAATCGGCGCGCGCTGCGCAAGCGCACATGTGCCCTTTTCTGGAGTTTGAGCCCCTGCCCCCTCAGTGCTCTCTGCACGGCCCTGACGTACACCATGTTGATCTGACCTCATCAAACCCTTAGATCTCCATATATGGAGCTGACCTTCTCTGACATTCCACATGTTGATCCTTCCCCACCCTTACTTCCTCTTCGATGTCTCCCTTTTGACTGATACCTGTCCATTCAAACTCTAGACGGGCCTGCCCCAAAGTTAGCGAAAACTAGAGTTGATTGATTGATTGATTGACAGTTGATTGAACAGTTTGCAGAATTACAGTACATTTCAAGCACAAACTCAATACAAAGACTGTTAACTGTGAGTGGACAACCCAATTAAGCATTACACTTGTTTACAAGAGGGTCCACCATGTTCAATTCATCAAAACATTTAGAGACGTACAAATAGACAAAGAACAGAACAGGAATTCATCATAAAGGAGGTAAAAAGGGAAAAGAAACATATATACAGTGAGGGGAAAAAGGGGGGGCGGTGGGGGGGATTCAGATTTTACGGGGGCCCGTTTCGAATTGCAGCCGTCCATAGGTGCCCTTTGATAGCGGTTTTGAAGGAGTCAAGGGATTCGCATGTCTTAATGACTGTTGGTAGGGCGTTCCACATTTTGGTGGCATAGGAGCGAAAATAATTTAGTCCCTTGTTTGTGCCGAATCTGGGTTGTACATGGTTCGTTGCACTCCCTCTGGTGTTGTGGGTGTGGACTTCGTTAACATCAAGGAAGTATCTAGACAGGTACATGGGTATCTTGGTGGTGTATCAAATCTTGTGGACCCATTGCAAGATGCTGTACTCTGTCGTCGACCCTTAGCCATTCCAGCCCGTCAAAGTGGGCAGGGGTGAGGTGGATTCGGGGGGTGAGGCCAAGTAGGAGCCTGACCAGTTTGTTTTGGGAAGTCTGGAGCCTAGTTTTAAGGGCCTTTGAGGTGCTGTGGTACCAGGAGGTGCATGCATAGTCAAAGAAACCTTGTACGAGGGCTCCTGTTGATCTACAAGGTGTTTTTGGTGACCAGTGAGGAGATCCTGTAAAAGAATCTTGTTATTTGGTTGACTTTTTTGATTACGTTGGTGGCCATTTTATCACCGGAAAGATTAGCCTCCAGGATGGAACCTAGGTAGGTAATTTCATCTTTACGTGTGATAACATTGTCACCCACTCTAACCAAGAAGCCATTTTCCTTGCTGAGTTCTCAACAGGCCCCGAAAATTAAGGAATTAAATCAGAGGAATTAGCACACATTTTACGCCCCACCCCGCCGGCCCACAAACGTCAGTAATAAAAAAGGTCCATATAGGGGCATTCCCAGACCTGTTGTTTCAGCACCCTTTGGGTGAGGTCGCTTCTCGCCCTCAGGGCGTCTTACTGGTTATTATTATTATTATTATTATTATTATTATTATTATTATTATTATTATTATTATTATTATTATTATTATTATTATAACCCAAGTACCTAAATAATATATTCAACAAGTTTACAATTTAAACATTTTAATTATTAAAACGCAAAAGGTAGGCCTACAGTAATTGATTTGATGACTGAAGACCCATGTTTAATAATAATAACTATTCATCATTATTTAAGTGAGCATCTCTGTATGATTGCATGCTGTGCTTCTTTTTGCAAAAAGTATTCAATCTGTCAGATCATGCAACGGTCCCAAGAGCTAATGAATATTGAGTAAAGGGGCGTGGTATTTCATCCCCACCCCCACGTGCAAACGTTTAAAAATCTCAACAATCAAACAGCGTTTGCTGCCGGGTGGCGGGTGTTGATTGTATCGGTTTGTCTGTGGTTTGAATCTGTACGTTAAAGATACGAATTAATGTTTCTATAGCATAAACTGTAGAACTGAGGTGGAATTGATGATACATATAGCGACGATGCTACCAGACGCCTATGGTTGTGTTGTGGCGAACAGATTTGGGGAGCTTCTGGATGACGATGCTGACCCCTTCGACTTGATCAATGAAGCCGAAAGTGAGAAAGAAAAGAAGAAAGAGGAACTGAAGAAGAGCGCTGTTAAACAGAAGAAACCCGGACAGAGAGAGTCGAGAGGGATTTGCGTTCCGATTGATAGGACGAATCAAGGGTCCCTGGCAGGTAACTGTAGTACAGTAGTAGTAGGCAATGTCTTTCTTTCGCGACATCATCATCATCATATCCGGAAGTTATGCGGGAACGCCTACTGAGTGGCAAATAACTACTTTCTGGCCTTGACAGCCCATACATCCCAACAAAAGTCCTATTTGATTGCATTAAATGACTTTAAACAACATTAAATTCACTTTGCCACTCGATCTGCCATTCACTTTACCCTCTTATCACAATACATGCTAGACGGCGTGGATCACACAGTCTTGTAATGTGTAATCTGGCAAAGCACAATCTAAAACCACCAGTAATATGTATATTGTGGTCAATGCTTTCTCTTCTATGCTTTAGTCTGACTCAGAGCCATAGAGTAAGACCACAGATAAGTTACGAAAACTCTGTTCACTTCATGGGGATAGGCTCTTCGACATAGACTTCTATTGGTTTGTCCCAGTTTACGGAATGCATTGGAGTCTATGGGCTCGCGCGAGTACTGTCATGAACCACGTTTTTTCTCTCCCTGGAAATAAAAATGTCTGGATTTCCGAGGCCTATGAACCACGTGACCAGGCTGTTTTCTGCCCTCTCAATGTCGTAACTCTGTCTTACTCTATGGCTCTGCCCTCAGCTCGTTTGAGCCCTGGCCCCTGGGCATGCCCAGTTCAGTGCAATCTCTGGGCTAGGCCCCCGAGTGGAATAGTAAGAGTGGTGACTGGTGACACGCTTTGATCTCGCCGCAAAGCGGGTGCCTATGGGCTATAAGTTCCAAACATTTGGAACTATCCCATTGAGATAGAATGAGCACTTCCGCATTCCATTGGAGTGGAGTCAACGCTAGTGTCGCCACTCATACTATTCCACTCGGCTAGGGCCTAGCTGCTAGGCTGGTGACTGGTCAGTGACAGTTAACTCCTATTGGCATCTGTCTGGCATTTTGTTTTATAATGCAATTTTGGGTCATGGCTGGGATGGACGACCTAAATTATTTTCAGCACGGACTCTATTTGAACAAGCCATTTAAGCACTGTTTCTTGCAATTTCTGAGGACGACATGCTCCAGAACAGTGCCAGTAAGCCCAGCACACTGCATAAGGCTAAACTCACTTCACCGCACTTCAAAATAATGTGTGAGCATCCCCATAGCTGTGGGCAAAAATCTCACTTGTCTCAGGCCGGCACTGTGCTTAACTGTAGTCTTGATTATAAATGATTGTAATTATTTGCTTTAGGCCGTAAGCCGAAACCACGTGGTGGAGTGGTGAATAATTTGACTGGCAATGCAGCAGTGGAGCCCCAGGGAGTCATGAACCGTCCTGTTTTGAGGGAGCTCAGCAGGCGACAGGGTGGTTTAAGGGAGCCTAACCAAGAAGACCTCCCAAAGGAGTATTCCATTCCAAGGTATGTATTTACAAATGCAGTTGACACACAACCCTATATTTATTATTTAATTTTACATGGTGTTGGTGTATTAACTATTAGGCTATGGAGCCCCCAAAGTCCAATGTGTGCTTTAAAATGAACCCCATCATCAGCTGGTCTAGGAAACTGCGTAATCGATACATTTCTATTCTAATAAGAAATGCTGCCCTGGCCCTCTCATCTCTCAGGGTCACTATTAGTGGGCTGAAAAGAATTCTGATGTAATTTGTCCTCAGATCATCCTATGATGCAGACTTTGATCGCAGAGGTCGAGGGGGATACACAGGGAGAGGTGGAGGAAGAGGTGCATACTCCAGGAATTCAGAAGACTTCAACCCGAGGGGCAAGAGAGAATTTGATCGGCACAGTGGAACGTAAGGCCTAATTTTCCTCTCGGTGTCGTTCTTGCTGGTCTTGTCTCACAGGGTTGTCTACATGCAGTATGGTTGCTTCCTTGTATTACAAGGTTTTCTGAATGCAATGTGGTTCCTTGTCTCATAGGCCCTGTTTAGAATGGCAGCCACATCCAGTCTAAAACAGATTTATCATTAAGTGCCATATCCAGATTGGAATCTGATTTGTTTTATGATGTGGAATCAGATTGTTTTTTTGTTTTTTTTTAATCAGACTTGGGCCACATGTGGTTTCAAATGTGATTCAAATCTTTCTAAAAATGTCTGTCTGAACGCTCTAACGACCCAAGTCACATATCCAACTGTCCAAAATGCACTTGCAGCAAGAGCCAAGTGCCACTGATATCATTTGAGAGTGAGAATTGATCTTGGGTAATCATGAAAACAAAACAATAGCGGTATTATTTTACGGAAGAAATGGCGACAAAACATTTTCCACTGTTTTCATGCATGTTTTCATGAATTGCGTCATTAGCACTGCTACTGAAACGGATAGGTTGTGCAGGGAGGCTCTGGGTTGTTTAAATCAGTCTTGTCTAAACACACAGATCTGATCACTTGAGAATAACAGTCGGTCCTAAAGATTGCATTTGAGAAATAAATTGGATTTGACTGCAGTCTAAACGGGGCCATAGGGTCATTTACACTTTTACAGGCAAAGTACCATAATAATATTTCTGAACCGCATTTTGGGTTGTTTTCGTTTTGCTTGTAATTACAGGGGCAGGGGCTTGTCCCCAGAGGACAAGAGAGGAGGCAGAGGACCTTATAACTGGGGTCCTGTTGGAGACACTGCTGAGTAAGTTAAGTTGACCTTCACCAATGACGTGATGACCTTTTGTATAAGGTCATGGGAGCGGGGTGACTAAGACATTGTTTTGTTATCTTTTAAAAGTGAGTTGATGGAGGTTACATCGGAGGTGACATCAGATGCTACAGCCAAACCTGAGGACCCTCAACCCAAGGACTCCCATCCACCAGTGGCGGGAGAACCCCTGTAAGTTATGAAGGCCTAAAGGGCAATATATTTAGGTCTAGTCCGCAGTTGTTGGAGATGAGAGGCACTTCCGCGTTGGCCACAGAAGCGGGTGGTGGTGGTGGTGTGTGTGTGTGTCCATGAAATGGCTCATAAGCAAACAAAACATCTGTCTTTAGAACAGAGAACGGATCGTTTTGATAAAAAGTAGGTTGTAGTTAATGTGCGTCTACTACCAAGACACTTCCCTCACCTTTTTATAAAACGGGCAATTTACTTTAATATATGAAAGCATCTGAAACAGACATTCTCCTGTTGTAGTTGTATGCTACATGTGTGAAAGGCTCACACCGGACTATGTCCAAACTTGATTCCCTGGACATTTTCCAGTGTTCAAATGAGAAAGCAGCTTATGATGACCTTTTTAGGTGAAAATGGGCCATATCATGCTCAACTGTGGGGTTGGATCATACCTTCCATGTGAAAATGGTCAATATGACCTTTGTATTCAGTATGCAAATACACACTTATGGCAAAAAGTGGTGCAAGAACACAATTCCTTTCCTTTAGGCCTTTAGGGGGATACCAAAAAGACTAGTACTGGTACACAGTAACCTGTGCCAAGGTTCCAAACAAGCAGCTGTAGCGATACCGCAAGGCAATGAACTCTGACCAGTTTGATCTGAGAAACTTTATTTTTTAACTGTACAGGTTGAATAGATTGTTTGCAGAAGCACTAGCTTTAAAGGGATAGTTCACAATTTTTGAACTTAAGTTGTGTGAAATACTTGCCATTAATATAGTGGTTGCAACTGTATTAATTGATTGCCCGAGTCCCGTGGTGGGAGTTCTGCTCTGGTTTTGGTGAATATTAAGTTGTTCCGGTCATTTTGTGGGGGGCACTGGGGCCATGCATTAAAAGTAAATTAATCCACAAAACTAACGTAATTTGTATTGTTGACCCACTTCTAAAATATTAGTGCAACTTTCGTTCAACTTTGACCCCTCTATCACATTCTATTTTTCGCAGACTCATTCTACATTCTATGAGTCTGGATGAGTGGAAAGCCCGGCAGGAAATGAGTCGCCCCAAGGTGGAGTTAAACCTACGCAAGGCCGACAGCAAGGTCCCCTCCAAAGCTACAGTCATACATCAGTCCAAGCATGTGGAGGTGAGAATGTGTTTCCCATTTCATGGGAAAAGGAGCAGAGATCATTGGCCCAGCACAACGTGCACATTATGGGCCGCAGACGACTGCACTAAGACCCCATATTCAGAACGGGATCCTGCTTTATAACATTTTAGCTGAGTTTTAACCGTGGCATTCCTATTTTGGTTATGCATTATAGGCACATTTTTCAAAATAGTTTAGAAAATGGATGTACAACTCATTACACTGAGCTTGTACGATCAGCTACTTGATAGTGTTATTTCAAATTAGTCAAAATAGGGCGCAAGTGATTAAAAGCTATATTATGCTGAATCACTTGATGGCGCTGCTGTACTGCTCTTGCTGAATTTATGACTACACCCAGTGATGATCAGTGATGTGATGTCACAGAGCAGGTGTATTCCACCAGTTGTTATTCGAGCCAGTGCAAAAAATATTGTCGGTCTCACTCAGTCCATAGAGAGGAGTGCAGCAGTAGCTTTTTACCCTACCTGTGGATTCACTCATTTAAGTTGATGAGGGAATAGGTGACTGTTGTGAAGTGAACTAGCCTATCAACAGGCCTGTGGAAATGTAATGGGGATTTGAGTAAAATTCACAACTGGTTTTCTATCATACCAAATTTGTAGTGAAACATTTAAGTGGGTAATTCTGTAAAGCAGCAGTGTTGAGAAAGAATAATTGTATCCCATGATGTAGTTTTCAGAACGGGACTGAAAATGCTGTTCTTCCTCTTGCTAGAATTTGAATGGCTGCTAATGTAAAGGGCATTGACAGCCACTTAGCCAACCAACCTTCTGCCAGATGCCTCTGGTTTCTGCCTCGTTGCATTTTCCTTTCCTTGAATTGACTGCATTTCTCGCAATTCCTCTCCAACCTCTGTCTACAGAATAAGGCGTCTCTGGAGTACATTGAGGAGGAAGGCTACTATGTGCGCAAGGCAAATGACATCACTTCCTGCCTGGACATCAATTTTGGCAGCCTGAAACGCCCTACACGAGGCAGAGGACGAGATACCAGGGAGAAACCAACCAGTCCTACGGAGAAACCTGAAACCAGGAGGCCCTTGATGGTATGTTCTCAATGTCACTGTATATTAGATGGACCTTCCTTTTTCTGAAGGCTTACAGAACATAAAACAAGTCCACCACCCATGTATGATAAATTCACTGAATCAATAGGCGTGTGACATCATCATACCCGGAGTTATGCAGGAACACCTGAGTGCCCAAAGAAATTGCCAGCAATAGGAGTGTCGTAGAAAAGGAATTTATAAGGGCTAGATATTCTCCATCAGTTGTTTTTTTAAGTAATGGCGTAGAGTTTAGTCTAAGCCTGATTTATAACATGATGCGTTGTGTATGTTTTTGGTCACAACAAAGTCTAACTCGAGCTTAACGTCTTGTTTTTAGTTCCAGACTGAAGTGGCTCCAAACCCAGATGACCCAGAGGACTTCCCAGCTCTAACAGCAGGAAGATAAATGGACTTTGGCTCTGTGGGACATTTCTCTCCTCACTGGTGTAAAAAAAGGGTTGTACATCAAGCATTGCATTTGTTTTGTGCATGTCAATGTTTGCTGGGTTTTATTGTACATTTTCACTGTCCCACTGAAAGCAATGTTTATTTGACCTGAGAATAAACCATACTGCAAATGTTAAAATTGCTGGTCTTTTTCTCACCCCATGTTCTTTGACATACCTGGAATTTATGCGGGAACAACTGAATGCAAAACCTTCCGCCCATACATCCAAACAGAAAAGTCCTGATGTTAAACTCTCTTTGCTAATCACTTTGTGCATGTGCATACCCTCTATTTTTGAGTGGTGCAAACCACTCCAACGACTGGCTTTGTTAGTACGTGTGTGTTTGTGCCTGTACGGGTGAGCATGGTTGCTATGGTTAGTATGTGACGTCACTGACATCACCGACATAAATGTGTAGTTGCACCACTCAGTTCATACGGGTGTGATTTTTAACTAGTAGGGTGAAAATCTTCAGGTTTACCTTTTTAAAGGGTAATGTATCCTGGCATCACCTCAACCTTTTTCTGACAAGACCGCTTGGAGTCATTGGACTGAATATGTAAGGACAAGACCTTCATAATTTGGAGTTTTCAGGTCATTAGTATTAAAGTCAATTTGGACTAGTGTCTGAATGGCTTGTTACTGTTCATAGCCTTTGGTGGAAGTTTACCTCAGCTTGTTGGTGGATTTTAAAATTAACCAGTAAGACGCCTCAGGGTGAGAAGCGACTTTGCCCTAAAGGGCAAGGTCTCGTGCACTGGCCATATGGAGCGTATCTTGAGTGTGATGCGGTCAGATCAAGATATGGTGTGGTTTGGTCCATTGAATTCCATGCCTTGGGCAAATGGGCATGGCATCACCAAAATCCTAAATGTTTGCCAAATTCACAATTCCATGCCAAGTCACTCCCAGTACTCAAATCTCATGACTCGCTGTTGCTAACTTGCTAGATCTTGCTGATACAGACTAACAAAAATAAATCCTGACTGTCTATTTTGGGTACAGTATTTACTTCGAGTATGGGGCAACGGTAATGTGCTCATGATCACTCCATTGTAATTAAGGCCAACGTCCTACTGTACTCAGAGGAAATCAAAGTTTGGGTGTGCTATGGCAGTGGTTCAAACATTGTCATGTATTGGGCAACGGACTCCATCTGAAGATGAGTGCATTTTTTTTCCAAACTGATCTACAAGGTCACAAGTGAACTTGAAGATTGCCTACTTTAAAATAGCCTGTTAAACACTTTACTCAGTTGGATGAGAGCAAGCATGAAGTCAATTCCAGCACACTCCAACCAGTAGTACAAGTTATTGGGTTCTGAAATAAAATCTGTAAGTGCACTTTTTTGCATAATGAGGGGGTCACCAATCTGTAGTTTATCACTGGTGATCATGAAGGAGCAGGGTGCAGTATTTAGTTTAGACTTGGTTTAGACTAGTCATTGGTTAGACCAGTCATTAGTCCTACAACTACAATATCTCAAACCCTCATCCTAACCTCCCACGGGCAACACACCTAAACCTAACCTTAACCCATGTCTAACCAATGACTAGTCTAAACTATGCACCCCGAAGGAGCACAGTAAATTCCATGGCAATCTGCTAGTAGTTTTCATAATGGTTGGGACATACAGTATGTTGGACTGAATGGCTATGATGGGGCCATTCATTGAGCCCCATGTCTGAAAATACATCTTGAAACAGCATGAGAACAAACTGTACCACAAACCAAACTAGGAGTACAGTATGTTTTAATTAAAAAGTGTTGTCTCCATGTGCTCTGAGCAGATGTTTAGTGCATCATGAACATACTGTAGGTAGGCTATTAATTATGGCCCTGACAAGCACAGATCTCTATTTGATAACATGATTCATTCCAACATGTAGTACAAAATATTTACAAAATACAAACTTCTGTATATCAAATGAGTCATCTATTTACAGTTTCAAAATACAGCAGCTAAAGAGAAATAAGCTCCACAAGAAATGGACAAATAAACATGTAATGAGCTAAATCTTAGTAGCGGTGCAGAAAAAAATAAAAGATGCACGCGGTACTGCAACAACATTGGATGCAATCAGTGGCATGAAAATTGCAGTGGAAAGTGCATTCATAATGTACGACCATGAAGCTCAGCTAAAGCTTCGCGCAATTTAACATCAAAACATTATTTAAACTTAACATGCCCCTCAGGGACTAGAAGCTTGCTGTTTGAGAAAATTCACATATCGACGTGACGGTTTGACAGTTCAGAACCAATCTGAGGATTACGAACGCATGCATCAACAAGTATAGAAACAACAAGGCAATGATTAAGCTATGAAATTGTTGCATGACGCTGTATTAAATAACCATTAAAATGAAAGAATTGTCAATCTGGCTGTACATGTTGATTATAACTATTGAATTTCAAAAGATCATTTCTTAAACATGATCCACAATGAACTAAACATAAGACCGAAATGTATTCCAATCAATTCCTTTGAATTTGGGTAAAATAAAATTGAAGAATTTCCTCAGCATATTCCGTCCACCATTCAACGAAGTAGAGGTGCTCTAGCTGTGGGTATGGAGTGGCTGCAAGGACAAATGTGACACAATTAAAATAAACATCCTAGTCTATAAAACCTGATGTTGCAAAGACATTTTCAAGATGGCAAAGCAAATTCATTATGACACATAAAAGAGGCAATGAGTGAAAGCCAGACGGTGGAAATGGGAAGAATAGAAGAGGTAGATACCAGAGCCTGGAAAAGCGCATCGAGTGCAAAGGGGAGCGAGCTTTTCGTCCTCTGGACACAGTGTGTCTGTTCCAGAGAATAAACATACATACAAAGGAAGAAAGAGGGAAATGGACATGGTTATCCGATTAGTGCCAACAGAGGACACAGTCACCAAGCAGCCATTATCTCAAGGCAGAAAGACACAGTGAGGAAAGTGAGGAAAGCAGAGACCAGAGAAGCTATAGCCAATCATACTCCAGAATCACCTCGTCAGAAACGACATGCAAGAAGCCGTTTAGGAGAATAGGGACCGGTAGAGAAACATCTAGCAACCAGACAGTAGTACAGAATGATGTGTCAGAAGATGACGTAGCACCTAGTATTGAGCACATTACTCTCATTTTTGATTGACAACAGAATAGTTTTAAAAAGTAGGACTCCACATGGGGTCTGAAGAGAGCTTGCCTGCTGATGGGCGTGTACCATGTTTAGGTTGATTGTGTTGGTTGCGAGTCTATGGTCGACGCATGGCTCACAACATAGCGGGTCACTGTCATTGGCCACTACATGCAAGTTGCCTAGGGACTTGGCTAGCCTGGTGTGACAAAGGGAACTGGGAGAAGGAAGGAATTAATTGTGTTAAAAAAGAAAACAGGTTCCATGAGTGGCTATAGCTTCTCACTCCACTTAAACTTTTGTAATGAATTATATTTTCTATTAAATTCTGATAATTGAATACACAAAGAACGATGGGGGACTGAATCAAATTGCTACATTTAGTTGTGCTACCCATCCCAACAGCAGATCTCTGGGTGTGGTAGATTAATGTTTGTAGTGTGACGAGCCCGCCCCACTAACCTGCCCACTACTCCGTTTGCTGGCAGTGAGGTTCTGGTCCGCTTTCTGCTGTCCGAGTGGTCAGACAGAGCTGAGGGGTTCACGCTAGCCTTACAGCTCTGCCCACTGGACTGCAGGATGGTCCTGTGACAGGGATCAAGCAGAGTGCATGTTTAGCTTGAAGAAAACTTTGACTCTGTGTGCACTGTAGCGCAACTAAAAACACACTTTACTTACCGAGGAGACTGCGATGATGACCTGGTGTGAATCTTGTTCTCTTCCTGTCTATAAAGACACAAAACAAGGGAAAGGGGAAGAGACAGCGATGAGGGAGGCATGAATATATTCTGGGCGGAGACTGAGAATATATTCCGTGTAGAGAGGCAGCCAGCAGCCACAGAATCAAACTATTATATTAGACTTAGATTTATAGTTCAAAATGCAGTGGAGTAATTTGTGCAGCTGCAGCAGACAGTGGATGTAAAGTGAAGCTATATGCAACAGGGAAAGCCAGGAGGTGCCACAAATCAGTACAGACCAAAGTGATGCTGTTGATCACATCAATTGTCTGAAAGTATGAGAAAGTTATCCTGAGGGAAACTTCAGAGGGAACCAGCTAAGTCAAGAGATGGTTCGATTAGTCTTTCGCCCCTATACCCAGGTCGGACAACCGATTTGCACATCAGGACCGCTGCAGGTCTCAGTCCAAATCGTCTCTTAAACAGTGAGAGTGTGGGACAATGGTAATGCCAGGACTGTGATGTGGCACAGGGAGAAAACATTGTGCAGTTTCTAAAACTGATTAAAAATATATATATATATAAAAAAAAAGAAAACTCAATCACCAACAAATCAAAAACACCCTCAAGTGTTGGGATGGGTATTGGGGTTTGTAGAGTTGTGGGAGGGAGGATGGTTTTGGGGCTCACTTACAGCATTGTCAGGGCTCCCAGGGGGGCAAGGTATATTAAATGGAAGTAAGGTCACCAACGTCATTTTCACTATCATGCAATTCCAGATGGCAGATTCGTCGCACCATTGGAGCCAAACTGCACCCGGAAGTTCGGCAGAATGCACTGTCAATGAGAGCTCAGTGACCAGCTCATGAACAAACACTATTTCTGAATGACGGAGATCTTTTGTAAAGTAATCACTTCTGGCAAATAACAGAAGACATTTAACACATTGTCTGCTGTGTTACTTTTCGATGTGTACACTGTGTAATTTTATAGAGGTATCTAAAGAGCAAAAAGTACGTTTCTGAACGTGCCAAGTACTGCCCTGTGCCAAGTATCGCGTGACTGCCCACCGTTTCCTGTCTGGCAGCCAAATCTCACAAGACCCCCGGGAACAGAAACGATACCTGCTGCTGTTTAAATCCTAAAAAAAAAAAAGTACTGTGCACTCTGTGCACATCGAAAAGCAACCGATTAGAAAACAAACTGTGATACGTCTTCTTTTATATGCCTGAACCGATTATATGACAAAGGTCTCAATGGTTCATAAATAATGTTTGTTATGAGCTGGTCCAGCTTGCTCCATTCACTGCTTTGTATACATGTCACTTCCGGTGCGAGATTTGGCTCCCATGAAAGTGTCATGGTGCAGCACAGTCACGTGACCATGACACTTCCTTCTCTAATTTTCCTTTGCAAGGGGCAGGAAACAGGATAGGGGTTTGGGACACAGTCGGGCAGCAGAGATCATTGAAATGCTAACATTTCAATAAAGAAATGCAGGCTGGAAGAAGGGAAGCCATACATAGTCCTCCACAGGGCAAGGGTACACATAACAGGGATGAGAGCCATGGCTACCAGCCATCTGAAAAGGACACATACAAACAATAAAAGAAAAAGACAATGACAATAGAGAAAAATAAAATAAAAGTACAAGAAAGGAAGGAGAGGCGAGAGATGCCTAAGTAAGTAGGTCGGGAATGGCTTATTGTCGGATGTCGGTATCAGCCGGTAACACGCAGGCAGAAGTCTGTCCCCGTTACAATGCGCTAGACCCCTGGGAGATGGATGCTGAGGTGGAGCGCCACACCTACCATCAGCTCCCAGTACTTACCACACGACTTGCTGCACCCAAGTCGTGCTACTCATACGCCGAGTTGGTCCAAAGGTAAGAGCTCTACCGAATGAGCTACCCGGACACGAATGCAGTTGATCAGAATGTAACTAGAGAAATTCACTATTAATTACACCCTTGAGAATTATTAAAATAATTTATTTGGTTGATAGTGTCCATGGAGAGATATAGGTGTGTGAGAGGAAACAAAGCATGTGATGGTACAGGTACATATTCACTGAACGAGTCACAGATGCAATGGGAAACCAGGCGATAAATGAATGCTGAATCCTGCCATGTTTGCACAAATTGAAAACAGGCATATTCGGCACTCATGCATGTCTCAAAAGTTTTCATGCTTGTTGCCATGCAAGAAGGGAAGAGGTCAAACATACTGCCACTGTGTGTTCAGCATGCATTCAGCACTCTACATAACATAAAATAAACACTGGAGCCAGATGGTGGAGTTAGATGTTTGTGTTATCTAGTATGCTGATAAGGTCTTTGGGTCTGATGTATGCAAACAAACCTGACCTCCCTTCTGACAATTGAGGTTGAGGGACCCATTTTTTTATCCCCCTCTCTCTCTCTCTCTCTCTCTCTCTCTAGTCTCTTTAGCAGAAAATAACTTGGGCCACTCAAACTGGGGTTAGAATTTTAAAAGGGCTTGGGGTTATTTGTCATGCCATCTTTGAACAATGCCACATGAAGCCACACATTAAGCCACCAACACCTGTGTTGTGTCTAGAAGGATAAGCCTATTACAGTTAACTATTAAAACCTATGTGCACATACAGATACAATACTTTTGACAAGCACATTATGGCTACTAAAACCGACGACTAAAGTACCTATAGTCGACCAAGAGCTACAAAAATCAAACGTTTCTCTTCCGAGTGTTGTTCTCATGGGAAGTGCCAAGTCAGCAGTGTGCCAGGCCAGCCAAGCACTAAATCATGTTAGTCAACTGATCAAGATCTCGCTTTGGAGCCGTGATCAGTTGACCAGCTAGTGCAGGTGCATGAGTACTGAACCGGAGTGCTTTCCTTTAAATCAGCAGATATGCGTAGATATCAGAACAGAGCAACTCAGCCCGTGTCAAATAGTGGCCGATAGCGCAAGACATGCGCAAGTCATGTCATATGGTCAGGTGCATCCATTGACTGCATATCCGCCTTAGGGTTAATTTATACTTCGTCAGACAACCGTGTGAACAAACAAAACAAAACAGCAAATGTGTCATGACTTGTGACAAGCTTTTTAATGGAAAGTCTGTTTCGTCAAGCAACACGGTCATGCGACGAAGCATAAGTCCGGCGTTACACCACAGACCGACACGCCAAAAGAAAGGCAGTCGGCCATACCGTTAGCCATACCATTCACTGGCATAGCAACCGGGTCTACAGGAAGAGGATGTCAGTTAGTAAGTGACATGCACTTACCTCCATCATACAAAACCTCATATCCTCTCTCTCTCCCCTCTGCCCCACTCTCTCTGCCTCTGTCTGCTATCTTTTGAACGGCAGGCAACACACTGGCCACACCGTACCCATGAGATTGCAGCAGAACACTACCGCCTGCCTGACATGGGATAACAAAGGCCAAAGCCATGTAGGTACACAGGCAGAGGCACGTTAACCATCCACAGAATTAAGTGCAAAAATGGTCAATAGTTGAATTCACTCGGGTACAAGTGATCTGGTTTGACATGACTGTTTGAACAGGGACATAATTACATTCTTAGTGGTTCCTCTGTTTTCAGTCATGCAATGGTATGATTCATGCCACAAAGTGTCTAACTTCATAGTCATAACTGCAATACAGTGCCCCCTGTTGGTACGGTTGCCACGCTATTGGCTGTGTAGAATGATTTACATAGTAAGTAAATATTTTTTTGTCCACGTCACCCTCACAGATTTTGATGAACGGACACAGCTTATGATTTTAAGTTGTGTGATATATTGTATGTAAAGCAGTTTTACAGTTTTTACAATTTGTTTCCCCTCTTCAAATCAAAGTTGTCAGGGAAATAAATACGGCAATAACGTTGAGATGTTCTGTAAGTCCAGTATTTGACAAAAGGCATCTTCATTGTACATCAGCAAAGACAACCTCCATCCAACTCTCCAAGTAAATTTGTCTTCCACTCCTTGCTCTAAAAAATGTCATAATCACGCATCCTTTAGCAGAAATGTTCAAGATTATTAAAAAGAAAAAGCTCACAATGTGAGCTTTTAATTCAACTATTAAAATAAAAAAGAATCCAAATTGATTCTCCCCTCCTAGGACTTACAGGTATATACATGCAGGACTATAGAGGTATATAGAATACTGTACGTAAATAAGTAAAGGAAAGTAGCCATGCCAAAAACAATGTCTATAGCTACACTGAACTAAAATAACTCTAAAGAAGCATATTGTGGACGGAGGCAATGGTGAAAGAATGACAAAATAAAAGTATGCATGAATCCTGTAATTCAAACTGTGCCACAAAAGAAAGAACAGATTGGAGTAGCATTACATAACCTCTTTGGGTTTTTACAAACCCTCACCATGTTTTTTTTAATCAATATCAACCAAAGAATTGTTATATGCCTTAAAAAATAATAGAGGGGTCCCTTATTTCAATGTACTGAACAAGCCAAAGTAATGACTCATGTTGGCAATTTGTAGGCAGCTTGGATACTTACGACAGCGAGCCTGTGGATGATCTGGACTGCCTCTTGCTCTTCAGGGCCCGCAGTTTGTCCCCTTGTGTTAGACCATTCCTCTCTTCTTCATCGTTGTACTGAACATTATCCAATACAACACAGACACAAAGAGCAAGGACTGATGAGTCATTCAATAGCTTTAGTTACTGCTTGTGGAAGTCATGTGAAGAAGAAACCATACTCAATCATGGTAGTCTAAGAAGAGCAGGATCTCTCTCTCAGAACTCACCAGCTCTGCTTCCTCCTTATTGAGTGTGTTGTTCTTGTTGTTCCCGTTGATGGTGATGTCGTCGACCCCGGACAGGATCCTGGTGACCGCCATCTTGCCGTTCTCCGGCTCGTTCATCGTCTTCTCCCGGAACACGTCTCCCTCTGCCCACATATTGTTCTGCTTGCTGACAGACACAATTAGGCCGGCTTTAGACTGCAGTCACAAAGTCAAATCCGATTCAAATCCGATTTTTTTCCCGGTCATTCACACTACAGTTTGCAATTGACCAGATCCGATCTGTGCATTCAGACTGATTTTAACAACTCAATGCAAACGTCAGTAGCGCTCGGGTCACACTGCAAGTCACGTTTGGACAGTGCGATATGTGACTTGGGTCACTTCATCTGGTCGGATTTAAATCAGATTTGAAACCACCTCTGAATGTGACTCAAGTCACACTTGAAAAAAAAATGTGTCCATGTGACCTGTCTGCATTTAGACTTATTTAAGCAAATCAGATTTCTGTCTTTAAGTGACACAAATCTGATTCAGGCTAGATTTGGCTGCCAGTGTAAATTAGGCCTTAGAACCGGCCTTAGAATTCCCCTTGTTTCCATGCCAAAACTCTGAAGTCAGTAGCCATCCACGTCTGATAATTTCACGGTAATAGGAAGTAGAAATTGGCAGTGCAATGAGCTGGCCATGACATAAACAAAAGATTATGAGCCGTTAGAACTTAAACAAAGACTTACTCCTCGACAAAGTTCTGCTGAGGCCCGATGACGGATCCTGGTCGGCAGATTCTAATCCATGCGATGGCTTCTGCAGCAGTCAGGCAGTAATGCTTCATCATATAGCAGCCAATCAGAGTGCCGGTTCGCCCCAGGCCAGCTGGAAACACAGCTGTAGTTGTTTACAACTGTTTATCGACAGGAATCGTCCTATAAACAGTCACTGAGATGTTTCACCCATCTTGGAAAAGGTTTACCAGTGCAGCAGGTAAACATACTTTAACATACTAGGACATGAGAGGGCAAATTGAGTCTGACATTCCCAGTCTGTTTTCACTTACAGTAGTATACCATCTCCAAGAGGGTTTCAAACATCCAATGCAGCATCCCATACTGCTCTGATGTCACATGAATCCTCATGTAAAAATTAATCATCTAGCTGCGATCAGCCCGATTTCATAGAACACGGCTGTACTGGACTGCTTTCCTGAACACAACTCTGAGACCTCTTTTAGACGGCGACCATCTCCAGATTAAATGTCAAAGTCCCGTTGCGTTCTCATTTTTTATTGACCCTTTACACGAGAACGCACACTTTATGAAAACGCTATAATGTCGCTAGGTGGCGGTAACGGGCTGCCAAATAGACCAGTCACACGTTGTACAAGAAGAAGAGCCAGCTCCCCCTTCACGCAACCCTATCAGGGTTTTGCTTCCAGAACACAACGTGGTTGTGGCCGTCGCTCACTGCCTGCTTTCTATAACGCATCGAGGTGACAGACAGGCTGACAGACAGCCCAGAGCATGCAGGCAGAGCGCACCACGGGATGGTTATATATTTTATAATACATTAGGCTACATAAATGTGCCGCCTATAGCAAAGGCATTTTATTTACATCAAGGTTTTACATTCACCTTCGCTGATGAGCAGCGCTTTGTAGGTGAGGAGGGAGGCTTGTTCAGGAACTCCATTATATCATATATGGCACTGCATCAATGTAATAAATATGCGCTGTGAGCCAACGTGAAAGCCATGATGTCATAAGTTTTGCGGATTCACCGTTTTGCCTGTTTACATGGAGAAGGGATAAAACGGCATTCTCAAAGATTTCCACTCTGGAAGGTGGTTTCACTTTGTTGCGTTTTCACCTCCTGAAAACACCGTTCTCGTCTAAAGGGACACCAGCAAACGATACTTTATTTTGCGGTTTTCTATGAACATCATTCTCGTGTAAAGACCACCTCAGTGTGTACAAATGGAACCAGTTAATTTGCGGATGCAATGGACACACCTGGAAACCATAAACAAATCTCAAGGGAACAAATTACATTTGTGTCTTATGCTTGGTTGAAGATAAAAGAAGGGGAAATTATGCTTGGTTGAAGATGAAAGAAGGGGAAATTATAATAAAGCAGATGTTAATGTCACAACCTTTAAGTGTTTATTTAGTGGAAAAAGCTCTGATGGAGACCATTTATCAGACCAATAGTGGGTAGGGATTGGTTAGGTAAGCTTTGCTGGACGTTTCTCACCTTTACAGTGGACGGCAATGCCTCCTTCTGCATTTTCACAGATGTTGAGAAACTTCCTGACGATGGCATCATTTGGCGTGCTTCCATCTACAAAGAAGAGGTCGTGGTGCTCAAATCCTGAGTCTGTGAAGCGTCTGGCGTCGTACATCTTCTTGTTGAGACGAATGATAGTGGTGATATTGTGTTTCCTGAAGTAAGGGAAGTATGCCTCGGGAGCATGGAGAGGGTACCCTTGAGGAACAGACAATATATTCAACATTTTGCAGACAAAAATGCCAATTTTATCCATTCAATTCAGAGACTAAACACATTTAACACATACTGTATTTGTAGTCTGCACGTAGGTAAATTACATTAGAAAATGCAATGACAAATGTAAAGTTAAGCAGTAGCAGCAGCCAATGCATGTTTGTTTAACTCACCATTCTCAATTTTGCTTTTTGGGTGAGGCCCACTGAAAGCAAGGAACTTTCCAGGAATGATCCAGTTGAAATCTCCATTTTCTGCTCTCTGCAGCAATAAAAGGTACAAAAAGGTTAAAACAAATACCCTTACCTAAAGCTACACAAAGAACTTTTATCAAAAGTCTTCGTTTCATACCTCATAGTGTTCATATTCCTCTACATCAAAGTTGGAGAAGTCAAGCCAGCCAAACTGCAGAGCCTTGGAGAAATGTTTATTGAGAGTTAGAAGCATGATATACTTATTTTTGAGTGGTGTAAACCACTCCTACAACTGGCTTTGTTAGTTTACGTGTCTGTCTGTCTGTCTGTCTGTCTGTTCGTACCAAAAAATGTCAGACCACAGCTGATCAGTCTATATAAGACCTTACACCACTCAGTTCACACGGGTGTGATTTTTTAATATATTAAGTTAACTTTGTAACCCAAGTGCTATACCTTGTGGACAGCACGTAGACAATCCAGAATGTTCAGGTTGTACATGCAGGTTCCAAATGATGCATCTCTGAAAAACACAAAACAAATCTTGACAATCATTCCCAGTGTGGCTGTTCTAACTAAGTGTCTTTTCTCTTTCTTAATATCCTCACCAGAATCTGCGTTAGTGTGTTTGGTTACCTGAATGGAAGGTATGCGTAGTTCCTGTACACCAGCAGACTGTAGGCCTCCTCTGGCATCATATGAAGATGCATTACCTTCAAACGAAAGTCACCTGTTTAACACATTTCTCTTGGTTGTTTTGAATACAAATCTGTCTGTGATAATTTACCACACAGACCTTAGGTGCACAATACTTACTGCATATGAGCCAATGAGGTAGGCAGCATTGGCTTGCTTCTTTTGGTCTCCACAGGTATAAAATATGATCTTCTTCTTGGCATGTGTAATGGACTGTACCAACAAATGAAAATACAGTGAGTGTGCCGATTCCTGCCATTAAACAATGTAAACTTGTGTACATAAATTGATTTCATTTCATTTTTGTCTGTCACAATTTATTGTTTGGTACAGTCTGTTGTGTGAGAATGTCAGTTTGACTGCTATGACTATTGAAGTTCCTGGACTGTCCTGTTGTCTTCCCTTTCACTGCGTGCAAATAAGTGTAGTAGGTTTCTTTACCTTGAGCTTCTTTGTGAGCTTGCAACAGAAGCGATAAAACATAGCCAGGTTAAGGGGGCCAAAGTCCGCATAGAAGCTGTGTGTGTGGGGGGGAGAGAGAGAGAGAGAGAGAGAGAGAGAGAGAGAGAGGGGTGGTCAGTGTAGCTTTTCCTTATACATATACCATACAGCAAAGGTCCGCCCAGTCTGGGTATCACAGCATTAGCCATTAGAGCCTATCTGGTATGCTTCTTAACTACTCGGCCACCGGCGCCCCTGATATGCTGTCATTTTGTAACTTTATGGGATATATTCAACCACCTTACTTGTATTGAAAAAAAAAAACAGGGGGTAAAGACTATATTAGGAAAACACCTGCAATATTGGGTCAGCTGGAACAAGCCAAAAAAAAGCTGAAAGATTAGAGGACATTGTTGTATCACAGGCATAAATACTGGGTACAAAAGGTCATTCATATCCTATGCCGTATCCACCTTCAATACGAGTTCATTGAAACAGCATTTTCTCTGTCCCACAGGACCTGAAACTGCTACTGCAGCAATGACAACTATTGTATATTCACTTGGTTTGTTTTCTTTTATTATGGATGTTTTAATGTGGATATTTGTAATTCTGCCAACACCAAATCAAAACTCCTATAGTACAGTAGCAGAAAATTAAGTTGTTAAATTCTTAGATTTGTGTAATACATTTTTTTTAAATTACATCGATTTTAAAATAAATAAAAGACATCGAATAAAAAGTGATTCCGTCTTGAAGTTATGAGCAATTTCCCTGTTAGTAAGTTTTAATTCGATTGTTTCCCCTTATTTTTTTTGCTACATAAAAGTGCTCAAACCAGTTCCAGACAGTGTTCTGGAGGTGTAGGTGTCAGATGCGCTAAACAACACAAAGCGTGTTAAGCATTGTCCGCCCTTTTCACTGCTGTCTGTCAAACATGAGACAAACGTCACAACACAACAGCAGCAATGCATATACAACACTAATCAATCATAACGATAATAATCTTATACACAAAACAAAACAGCATGTTCCATAACTAACTATATATCTGGAATGGGACTCTCAACTTACTTTTCATATGCCAGCTCATCGTCTATGCAGAAACAATGTCGCTCAGCTGTGCTTTTTATCTTCTGCTTTAGTAAGGCGAAACATAGTTTATCTGGAAAACACGGAAATCAGGAGGCAATCAATTATCACACACACACACACACACACACACACACACACACACACACACACACACACACACACACACACACACACACACACACACACACACACACACACACACACACACACACACACACACACACACACACACACACACACACACACACACACACACACACACACACACACACACACACACACACACACACACACACACACACACACACACACACACACACACACACACACACACACACACCAACTTCATGTTTGGGCAACAACTTACCTTTGACGAATTCGACACTTTTAAATGAGATCATCTCGTCAACGGTCATCTTGGACGCAGTTTTCAACATGCTGTCTTGTAATGCAATGCCTGCTTGTTTTTCCTCATAAAAGTGCGCACACAACGATTAAAAACCCGAAAATTGCCCGCTCAAAATAGCGTTTACTAAAACGTAAAATAGAAACTTTGAACAAATCAAAACGTATAACGCGATCGACTTAACAAGGAGAAAGTTACAGAGCAGCAGCGTCGGAGGAGGGCAGGGAGGGAGCTGATATTGCGCACTCGGCTAAAAAACGAACTCTGTCAAAGCCCACCCCCTGCAACTACCAAACTGTTTCGTGTAACGCTATTGGCTGAGGGAGATCGAGGGCGCTACCCCATTGCAGGGTTTACCCGTCAATCAAGCTTCGCCCTGCGCCTTACAATTTAAAGTTCTGCACAGGAGACATATGATAGGCTCTGGGAACGTTGCCCAAGCGGTTGCTAGGACAATGAATGGACCAATGACAGCATGCGCTCTACTTCTATGAACCTCCCTTTCAGAAATCATTTCAGCTGCTGCTTCTCAGCCTGAGCCTGCAGACATGAGACTACAAGAGAAAGTTCTGTTGATGCTGCCTCGGGAGTCGGAAGGACAAATATGACACCGAGCGAGCTCACATAGCACTAGCAGCCCTTCCTCATCCTCTCTCTCCGATCATCCGATGGGTCCACAAGCCACAACTATCTCTCACCAATCCATACAGTGAATATATTAATATAATATGACTAAAATAACGCGATTCACTCTCAGATAAAACGCATACGAAAATATGTGTTTACAAAATTATAAACTTCCGACCATTTTGTATTTTGTTCTACTACACTACAGACTGCGGAAGGTAGTAAATGACGCAAAGCCAGGTTCTGATTCTGACTGCACCGACGATAGGGGACAGATGGTGTCGCCATTTTAGGTCAACCAATATATTTATACAAAAATAAACGAAAATGAATACAAATATGAAATATGATCTTAACTAAAAATGCATTCGCGGTGTGCGGCCGGATGTGCACTATCAGTATATATCCTTGCTGCTGGTGGTCATTGGGTTCGTTCCGCAGTCTCTCTCTTACCTGTTATGCCAATGTAAATATCACACTTTGGCTCCGCCTCTGAGCTGTGAGCAGCACAGCGCTTTTTTCTCGACTCGGGTCGCCTCCTCTCGCTTTTGCGCTTCATTTTGGTTTCATGCGCGCATTGCCGACATTCCAGAATAGCTCCGTCAGATCTCCGGCGTGCACTGCAGATTGTCCCAGTATTTTTTTAGAGCATTATCACGTTGTCATCCCTTTGGTCCTGACTCCTGCGGCTGCGTGTCATCCGAGGAACAGTCGCCTTCTCCTCCAGCCTCTCTTGTGGTGGTGACGTCTGTGAGCAGAGCAAGTTTGTTCTTTCTGAATCTGAATCCCCTGCATGTGACGTATCAGGCTCAGTTATCTAGTTGTCCAGTGCCTGCCCACCCTTCACTGTTCAAAGCCGCTGCTGCATACAATAAACCCATACTGGATATAACAGCTCACCATGATAGATGGATCATGGATGCCTGTACCACTTGATGTTACTAGTATCACTTGCTCCTTCCAATAACTAAAAACGGTCATATGATCATTATGATAGATGATACATTAGCTAGCTATAAATATTAAATACACAAATAAGTTGCAGATAGCGCTAATTATAATATGAGTGGAGAATGCAAGAGGTAGGCCCTATGTCCCCCCCTCCCCCTTTCCCCCATTACTGTAGTGTATATTTGTTCATCTCTAAATGTTCTGATGAATTGAAAATGGTGGACCCTGTTGTAAACAAGTGTAATGCTTTATCAGTGTGTCGTCCACATAGTAACAGTCTTTGTATTGAGTTGTGCTTGCATGTGAAATATACCCATTCTGCAAACTGTTATAGTTCTCTAACATTAGGCAATTTTTACCGTTTTTAAATTAGGGCTTCTTTATTATGACATAGTAGGCCTATAAAGCAGCACCACGCACAGATCCATTTTATGTAAAAAATAAAAAAAATAAAAAGCAGAATAAAAAAATAAAATAAAAACACATCCAATGGCCAGAGTTGGCACAATTCCATAAACAATACAGTTTCCTGAAAATTAGCAGGAAGAATGACATCAGAAACCTCACCCACATAGTATGCATTGTCCAAACATGCAGTCCCCTGTGCACCTCATAAAAGAGGACTTCCCTTGATAGCATGCAGAGGAGCTGCAGACTAGAGCTCAAAAGCAGGCTGACATGTACAATAGACTCAGACTGTGCAGTCTACCATCGAGCTACACATGAATGACCTTGGGCTTATTATTAAAGTCCAGAGTGTGTGGTACTCCAGCAAGCTGCAGGAGCCAGTTAATGGGCATGTGGTCCAGGCGGTTCATGTCAAAATGGACGAAATGAACATCAGAACCTGCAGAGGACCGAGAGATCAAGC
>NC_136793.1:24440806-24503306 GCF_951216825.1 Electrona antarctica
AGTGAGTGAAAACACCATGCATGGTTTTACCCAGAGGTTTATACCTCAAAAATATCTAAAATACCGGACAGTCCCTTGGAAAGAAACGCTCCGGTCCCTATTTGGACTGTATCTAGACAGACCAGAGATCAGCCTGACCATTTAAAGTCCAATTACCGTCAAGCTCGAAGCTAATAGAAAACCGACTCCAGATCAGATCAGACCCCCAGGCCGCGGCTCACGCTGTAAACTGACAAGTAGTTCCACCAATCACAGCAGACCTTTTCTCCTGGGTGCGGAAGTGTTTTCTTCTTCTCCTTCCAGAGCTTCTTCCACTGTTTGGAGAACATAGAGAACACAGAGTAACGGTAGTTCAGTTGCACTTTCGTTTGCTTTCGCGTATTATCTGATTGAGAACCGTCAAAGCTGGTCGTGTCGCCTGGATTATGAGCGCCGTTCAAAGGAGGGAGCAGCGCGTGGACTGGTGAGAAGAAGAGAACAGAGCATAACATCATATCATATCTCAAACAGCTAGCATCTCATGGAGCACAGGCTAGCCATAATGGAACAGTACTCGGCTACTGTGTTCTGGTTCCTATGTGAGGCTGTAAACGGACTGTTTTTGCTCTGTGTCGCGGAGCACATGCAAAATAGTTTGATGTCATTGAAGGTGGGACAGTGTCTCTGCGTGGGCAAACAACTGTTTTGAAATGTTTTTGTTTTTAATGGAACTGGCAGCAACAGCAGTGCGTGATTTTGATGACACGTAGTTAGCTGTGGTGTTGCCATTAATACAGCTGAACGTCAGCCACTAATGTAGTAAACAATAAAACATGATGTTCAGTGTGCACTAAGTCAAAACGTTATGACAGGCTGGGGGGCCGGGGGCGTGTATGTTTGGACTCTGAGCAGGAGCTAGCTTGTCTACTCTACAGTGCAAAGGAGGTTGCAAGGTACTGAAGGTAGAAACATCTGAGATAAATACAGGGTGGTAAGAAGTGAACCAGTGGCATTTGTTGTGATCTACTTTGATGGCCACAGCCTAATGATTCAGGAAGTTAGTAGCACTTTTGAGCAATGTGTATGTGTTGGCTCTCAGCTGTTCCATTATATTTACTTATTTAGCCTTTGGTTATGATAGGAATTATTATTTTTGTCCATGGCAGTTTAAGTGCATCCCAAGAATACAGTGATATCTTAGTTTAGTTAATGTTAATGATCTAATTGCATATCCACATTTCAGACTGATAGGAAATGCACCGTTTTGCTTAGTTTGAACACTGTACATATAGGACCAGTTTGTAAATACATAAAAAATGCAATTATAATCCATTTCTAATGGATAAAGCCTTGGCCTGGAAGAGAGGTCATCAGGTGCATAGACATAAATAGGTAGATACGTCCTTCGGCTCTGGGACGTCTATCTCGCAAGGGAGGGTGTGTCACAGGATATTCAGTAGGCCAATCACAGACAATGTAAACGTTAGTTTTCTCATGCCAATAAAGCTCCTTTTCCTCCTGAAAAGACGTGCTGTGATTGGCCACTATCATAGATATTAAAAAAATAGATGCCTACTTGGCCGCTGCAGTTCGTTCGCGATGTGTGCAAACAGGGCGGAAGTGCGCAGGAAATGCTGAAGGCATGCTGCGTCGCTGGCTCGCTGTCCAAGTGACGTCGCTCATGCGACTCTTCCATGTCTCTCGCTGCCACTCAAGTGACTACTGGCCAATCACAGCGCGTCTTTTCCGGGACTTCTGTTACGCACGCGAAAGCTTGGCAAGCTTCCCCTCATGCTTCGCATGAGGGGAATCTCGGGAATCTCGCAAGGAATCTCTTCCGGCTCTGGGGAGAACACACACCCCAGAGCCGGAAGAGGCGTCTACCTTTAGAAACCTGTTCCGCATACAGGTCTCTCCAATGAACTGCAGCGGCCAATGAGGCATCTAGGTTTTTATATCTGTGATCAGGTGGTCCCCACGCTGGGCAAGACCTGTAGAGTGTATCGGCCGAAGTAGCAGTATTTTGGGTGGAAGTACCGCTCAAGGAAATTACGTTGACGCTTTACAAATCTGTGAAGTGTTGTGATTGGTCGAAAAATATCGGATCCGTTGGAAATGCGTGAATTCCGTTTGTGTCCGAGGCTCCGAGCATAGGCATGGTAACGCCCCGCCTGCCTGTGATTGGTCTACTGACACTGCCCGTCTTGACTGTCCTCCGAGACGCGAGGTTACTCCGTGGTGAGATTGAGAAATAAATAATACAACAAGAGAATGACAGCTTGGCACGCGTGACAGAATGCAGCCTTGTAACTAACTTGTAAGTTTTATTTTTGTAGAAGAGGCAAACTTATTGTTTATGCTGTTTGCTTTGATTGAATACGTATGTTGTACTATGATTTGATTTGGGTAAATAAAGTGTTAGTGTTGATTATCGTGTATTAATCTAATTATAGTAAACTAATACTATTACACTAAAAAGGATAAAGATGAAGGGAAAATATACCTTTTTTATAGTACAATAATGTTTCAACACAAACTTTATTTTAGAACACATCCAAATCATATTATGGCATGCATGTTCAATCAATTATTCCTTTAAAGCAAACGGCATAAACAATATTAGTTTGCCTCTTCTACAAAAATAAAACGTACAAGTTAGCGTTTTCTTGTATCATACCATACTACTTGTATTATTTCCCACCACGGAGTAACCTCGCATCAGACTATCCAGGATTCCAGGCATCCAGCATATCCACCTCGGACGGAGCTCGGAGGACAGTCAAGAGCGGCAGTGTCGGTAGGCCAATCACAGGCAGGCGCGGTGTTACCATGCCTATGCTCGGACACAAACGGAATTCACATGTTGGAAATACATCTGACTGATGTTCCGGCCCGACACTTCTGCCGATAACACTCTCTGCCTTAGGTTGTGACCAGGCTTTTCTTTTCGCAGATGAGTAAGGTTGTGACCGAGGCTAGGTGGTCACCAACCTTAGTTTTTCAACCTTTAACCACAACACACTCCAGTTGGCGGGTCAGCAGCCTCTCATCCAGGCTTCCAGCTTTTGTCCTTTTTCTTATGCCAGAGCCAACAGGAGGCTCTCTCTGCCTTGTGTGTTCTTGGGGGCTATTGCAGACACTGAGAGGTCTCTCTCTAGGACTATGCTTTGCTTCCTGCCTAGGGTCCTCCTACGTCTCACCAGACTGTTTGTCTGTGCGATGTGCATGCGTCCGTCCTTGTCCACACTTGGCTAAGTTGGCTTTACTCTGGTGTATTTGAGTCAAGGATGTTTGTTTGAGCCTTCTCTGCGTCTGTGTGTCACTGTCCTGGTTGTTGCCGTTGAATCTGTCCTATGGAGTATCTTCCTCCCCTCCTCTCTGGAGACTCTGGGGGTATTGCTCATCCAGCGTCACCGACCTTCCTCGGTTGCCATCCACATCCAGACTTTCCTGGAAGTCATTGGTTACCCAGGGAGTTCAGTTTGTAAATACTGTACATCCATTTCTAATGGATAAGCCTTGGCCTGGAAGAGAGGTCATCAGGTGGTGCCCAACCTTCTTAGTGTTTCTACCCTTAACCACAACACTCTCCAGTTGGCGGCGGGTCAGCAACCACAATGTAAACAATGTTATCTTTGTAGGGTTACCCTTAGCATTGCTTGTGTAAACTTGCTGTACTGTTTACAATCTGTTAATAAAATATTCAATCGATTAATCAATCGAAAGGATACTGTGAAAGATGATCTATTAAGTTATCAACATTTCGCTGTCTCAGATTGCTCTCCTGTGGATACTAACATAATAACAAATATTTCAGGTTTCTAAATTATGTAATTACACCCATCAATTGATTCAAACATCTTATTTGGCCAGCAATCATTACCATTCCAGAGTTGAGTTAATTACTAACATTAATTATTAACATTGTATAACGGTATGTACAGTATTGCATGATCTTCCCATCCACCAGGCTCACAGAGGCACAATACAATCAGAGGGCTTTACATAGCCTACTCTTTGGCCACATCTATCACTGATAACATAATTAGCATATAAGAATATTATAACCAAAATCATCAAAAATATTTTGATTTTGATTTAGTCACCCTAAACAGACATTCTAAATAATGAGATGGGAGAATGTTGATGTTTCGCTGTATAATGTAGTCTTAACGTCTTTTTCATGAAATCCCATGGCGCCAGGAACGTCTTTAACGTGTTTTTGAGCTTTGTATTCATTCATAATTGTCTCGCTAATATTTACCACAAAGCGGGGCTCCCGGTCGCTAGGCAACGCTCGGCTCGGTGTGTTTTGCCCTCCCAAAGATGGCGTCCAGCACACAATGCTGGGGTCGCCGACCTTTATAGCCGTTTTTCTCTGAATTACGGCTCAGATTAAGCTTGACTGTATGTATTATTTATCTCTGCATTATTTTCCCTGCTCTTCCAGAGTATCATTGAGTCATCTATATGGGCCATCTTCTCTCGAAAAATGGTTACCGTCTGAAGAAGAGGACGCGCAAGTTGCATCACAGAAAGAAGAAGAAGAGGAACTGCTTCCTGCGGGGGCCGTGCATGCTGTGCTTCATCGTCCACGGCAACAGCGGCGGCCTCGACGAGGATAGCGACCAGTTGGAGGCCGGCATCAACGGCGGTGGACATTGTCACAGCAACAGCGCTGCTGGCATCAGCCTTCCGGCGGGAGTCGGAATTGGTGCGGTGGCCGCCTCGAGGCTCGCCGGGCGATACGCAGCACTCACATCTCCTGAGGATTGCGCCAAGTTCCTTCTGTCGCCACGGGAGCTAGCTCTCTGGGAGGGCCAGGGGAGGAGCTTGTTGTCTTCTGTACCCGCAAAGCTACTGCCACCACCATCTCTTTTCAGAAGTGCTGGTGTGTCCCTGCCCCTGCCCATTGCTGTGCCTGGCTGCACTACTGACTACGCTGAGATGGTGGGTAACCGCGAAGATGAGTCACTAATGCTCTACTAATTTACATAATTATATATATATATATATATATATATATATATATATATGCCATACTGGGAAAACTCAACTCGTTAATGCCCTAATATATGTGTATATATATACATATTAGGGCATTAACGAGTTGAGAGTTTTCCCAGTTTTCCCAGTCAACTTGTCGAAGTTGAGTCGATGCGTGTTTTCATGGGGGGGGGGGGGGGGGGGGGGGCACGCTCAAATACGGAGCATGTCAAACGGAAGACTGCGAAGAAAAGACATAGGCTGTATGTATCTATGGCAAAGTGCTGATTGTCAAAATGTATAAATGTAATAGTTAACACTAAACAGTGCAGGCACACGCACACTGGTACAGAGACCAGAAAAGAGAACACAACAGGAGAGGGGGCATTGGCACACAGTGCAGCACAGCGGCCCGGCCAGGCAGCCATAAGAACACAATACAAAATATAACATTAACAATAGTGGCAGTACAGCAGCCCGACCTTCAGAACACAATAGAAGACATACAGTAGGTCTATATTAACATTATAGCAGCCAGCAGCAGTTCAGTACAATCTGCTGTTACCTTGAACCTTCCACGTTCACAAAGTGAACATGTCTTCCTTCTCCTCCTCCACCGACAACCACTCGATAACGTATTCATGTTACTTCTTTTCTGAGCCATGCAAATAAACAACAACCCGCACTGACCAGAGACGGAGAGATTCATGCGTCCCGCACGTAAAGCTAAACCAGAAACAGGACAGTCACTGCGTCAGCACGGAGGTGTGGAGGATAAAGTTTGCGCGCTTCTATCTGTTACTTCTCTGACACAGCGCAGTTCAACTTCAGCCAGTCAATTAGTGGGACATCGCTGAGAGCCACACACAGCTGCAGTTAGGTTCTTAATTAAGGGCGTGTTCTGAAATAGCGAGCGCACTGTGCAATGCAAACTAATAGGCGAGTGCGCTCCGGTGCGGTATGCAAAGGGAAAGAATGACTTCTGTCCGTGACAATAACCAATCCTACAGTTTGAATTCTGCACACACACACACACACATAGAGCAAAAATGATGATATGGGGAAAACAATTGAAACTGTTCTTTTTTTTCATATATTTTGTTTTTTTCCCGACTTTCGACTTCTCCTAATTTGAATCGACTTGTGTTTAATGAAATCGATGCATAGATTTTTTAAAGATGGAGTGCCACAATTTTTGTATTTTTCCAGTTTTTCATGTGTCTATGATGTGACTACTTCATTAGACACCCTGGAGTCGTTTTTATGTGCAATGGTCTATTCACTTTGTATTTAGGGTTTCTTCCTGGAGGCTGAACCCTTGACAGTCAAACGGGCCAATGAAATAAACAGTAATATAGTAACATCACACTATCAGCCCCTCCCCTAATCCCTCCCCCTTTATCATACAACTACAGCTGTGGGTGCAGCTTCAGTTCAGGTGGATCACTCACAACCCATGAACTGGTGGGCGTGTCCACATAAAAGCATGATTTTAACAAATAGGCACTTTAAATAGGTACACTTTTTGGTCAAGAGGCCAAACTGCAGACATTCAATTGAACACTTTATTTGGAATTGGAACTCTGTTAACTCTTAGCCTGCCGCCATTAATTAATCCCTCGATTGCGTATTGCCATGGTTTAATCACGCGTGACACTTACTTTGAAGAGCCAAATATCCGTATCGCATTTTACTATGAAACCATTCCGTGTGTGTTGACGAAGCTGTGTGCTCGTTCTCTCGGTCGGTGGTGGAAAAAGTGGACCGCGAGTATCACAGCGCCTGCTACAGGCCGTTGAAAACGCTTGTCTGGGACAAAGCGTCCTCTGCAATGTCGCTTCTGTGAGATAAAGCCGTCTGAAACCAGAGCCGGCAATGTAAGTGGATGCGCGCGCATTTTCAAAATGGCCGCGCCCATTGTGTCAGAAGCATAACAAAGCTAACTGACGGTAGATTTCGATACGATCGTATTAAAACATGCATTAATGAATACATCGCTGTTAAAACGGCTTTTCCGTTTGTGGCAGGCTACAAGATTCTACGTTTTAAAATTCCTATGTTCCTGGCGGGTAAACGATTAAGGTGTCCCATTCAGCTCAAAACTGCATGCTTCAAATGATAGGTTAAAACATTTTCTCTTAAGAGCTTAAAAGTTAAGCATTCGACCTTTGACCGTTTCACTCATTATTTCACCTTGACAATCTATCTAAAATATAGAAAGATTACAAGTTGATGTGACGTTACAATTACAACAAACGCATTCCTACAGGACCATAGCCTTCTCAAAACATTGTACTGGAAGTGACAGCTTTCATTGAAATAATGGGTCTGTCTGAGTAAGTATCTCATTCCACGTCAATTATCTGTTTTCTGGATGCAGGTGTGTAAGAGGAAGTGCTCAGAGGTGCAGAGGTGCACCCCTTGCAAGCAGCCACGCTGTGCCTTCCCTGCCTCTGAGGGAGGGCTGGAGAACCGAGGACTTGGAGTAGGAGGAGGGGGAGGAGATGCCTCCTCTAATACTGAGACTGGCCACTGCCACCTCCCCCTCTGTCCTATTCCCTCCTCCTCTTCTTCTTCCTCCACCTCACCTGCCGATGGCTGCTGCGGCCTGGGTCCCCATGGTGACTCATCCCAGAGTTCTGACTCGTCCCCATGCTGCCTGCATAACCCTGATGATAGCCAGGGGAGGTGTCCCGATGCTGCGGATACATTGAGCATCAACCACCTCCCTTCCTCCATCCTTCTCAAGGTCAGAGATTCCTACAGTTCAATTTGGGCATTGTTTCTGCTGTGTTTGGAAGTTGATGAAAGGTTCTAATCCAAATTTATCAAAAACAGGAAGCACATGCAGGCTTTGTGGTGCCTCATTTTTTGTCAAAGAGGCGAGTTTACGCATACAGTTTGACATTGTTTTGTATGTCTGTTACGTCCTCTGTTGCCTACTCCCAGGTGCTCTCACACCTGACAGTGAAGGAGCGCTGTCTGTGTGCCTCGCTGGTCTGCAAGTACTGGAGGGACCTCTGCTTAGATTTCCAGTTCTGGAAGCAAATTGACCTCAGTGGCCTACAGCAAGTAAGTCAACAGTAACATCTCAAAGAAAAACTAAAATCTGTTGTCTTACTAATTTGACAAATTGAGTGAAGTTGAAAGTTTGCCTCACATTTACCTGATGTTTAATAAAGGGACAAGCCAAAATGACATTCTATATGTATTATTTTGTTTATGAAACCTGTCATTTTTTATGCTACCAGGTCCAGTGTTTGGCCTTTTGTTTGGTCACATACAAATTTTTACAGGTTGCAATGAAATTTCAAAATATATTAAAAAAAGGAAAATCCACCATGGTGCTTTGTCTAGCGTCTAAACCAGGGGTACTCCAATACAAATCGTAAAGGTCCACAAATCATTTTTGAATAAGACAAAGGTCTGCTTATTAAAGTCGGTCAATTAAGCCGAGGTTATACAAATTGGATCCCATCCCAATCAAGCAACCAACATAAACAATATTCCCCTCCAAAAATACTCTATTAATAATCAGGAGAGGTAATAATAATAAACACTTCTTTTTAAACCCAGACGAAAAGGAACCTAAGAAAGGAGGACAAATTGTAGTGCTGTTCTCCAGCTAAAGTTGAATAAAAAAAATCTCAATCAAATTATGAATTTATGACTTTTTAACTGGGGTTTCAAATTGAGCACCAGAGCGCTTTTGCAGGAGAGTAGGGCTGAAGTGTGTTATAATATAACTAGCACATCTGCAATGGTTAAAGGTGGTCTCCCTACTCTTCAGTAGTTAATCAGCCTGAAGCACAATATTTCTGCAAGCCAAGTGGGGTTTACTTTCGGGTAGAAATTTGGTCTCATGCGGGAGAACCGTTTTCGAATCCAGGGTATCTATGACACAAAATGTAGAGAACGCATATTTAAATAATCCATTTTTAACTCCACGAGTGTACAAGGTTTCCATTTGCTTATATTTATCCACTCAGAAATAAATTAACACTATATTCTACTGACATCCGTCCGTCCTTTTTGTTTTCCTGAAATGTTAGGTAAAGGATGATCTCCTAGTGAAGATAGCATGTCGGAGGCAGAACGTGACAGAGATCAACATCTCCGACTGCCGTGGGGTGCAAGACCAGGGGGTGTGTGCCCTGGCCTCCCACTGCCCAGGCCTGCAGAAGTACACAGCTTACCGCTGCAAGCAGCTTGGAGACCAGTCCCTCTCAGCCCTAGCTACACACTGCCCCCAGCTGGTGAAGGTGCATGTGGGCAACCAGGACAAACTCACTGATGGAGCACTTAAAAAGGTAAGTGTTTGGAAGTCAGTGTAAAGACATTGACCTTGTGACTACATGATCTGAGTGTTTTTTATTTTATTATTGCATTTACCCCAACCCCTTTTGTTGATGAACCCCCAAAATGAGCCACTCAAAGTTTGAATTGATGCAGTTTATCATAAGACGACCACCAGAAGGCTCTGGTGCATGGGATTCGTTGGTTGATCATTTCTTGTGACATTTTGTGTCGGGCGGCATCGTACCAAAATAGGTTCTCACGGATGACAGTTGACTGGCCCTTAAATACCCGCTGCTATATTATTATATAACAACATAATGTTAGCCAGTTTCCCAGTTTCTAGGAATTACATTTTGGGCAGGCAAGATGTACCGTCGTCGTCGTCCCCTCCCCCGCACAATCAGAAGCACAAAAGGTTTTCAAAGAGATATACCTGCCAGACGAGTAGGATTCAAAGGCTGCCTGAAAGGCATGCCTTTGCATTCAAATGGGTGATTGAGGGTCGCGCTCTATAATACGCGCAGCGGCCAATCCACTGCCAATCCGCTGTGTCGTCGTGTTTTCAAATGGATTTGAAAATATGACAGGAAAACTTGTGATTCCCTTCTCGCGTACCAGTGGCACATGTCCCGCAGACCGGCACCGGTGGTTGGGAACCTCTGATCTACTGTATGATGCAAACATAACTCTCTTTATTGGGGCCTTGTCTATTAGCAAAATAACTCATCAATGGTTGGACAGATTTTTATGAATGGTCAGTGGCTGCCCCATATACATGGTTAACTTTTGTGTTTAAAAAGGTCAAATGTCAAGGTCACAATGAAGTTCAAACCCAAAATCGACAATGAAACTTGGTGGGAATTGTCTTGCAGAGCTGGTTAAATTCTGTCCCAAAAAGGTCATGGTCAAAATTACATGATTGGTCAGGTGTCAAGAAAGTTTCAATTTGTAGAATTGTATTCTGTATGAACTCGGCTACCAATATCTCCCCATATTATATTCACAATTTGACATGTCTGTCTCCATTTCAGCTGGGAGAGCACTGCAGCGAGCTGAAAGACATACACCTGGGCCAGTGCTACAGCATCACAGATGAGGGAATGGTGGCCCTGGCCAAAGGATGCCCCAAACTGCAAAGAGTCTACATGCAAGAGAACAAACTGGTCAGTGTTACTTTAACCGGTCTCATCCTCTCCCCTCCTCTCTTCTCCCCTACTCTCCGCCTTCTTAGTTGTCTGTCTATCGAAGGAATAGAGGCAGGCTACATGGCTGGCACATTTTGTGTGCGTGCGTGCGTGCATGCGTGTGTGCGTGTGAGCGTGCGCGTGCGTGCGAGCGAGATATTTGAATGAGTGTGAAACACTATGCGAGTAGATAAAAAAGGCTGTTCCATACTTTGTATTGTGCGTGCATGCCATGCATGATTTATTTTAATATCATAAAGAGGCAGTGGTACTTTTTCTGTTTTCTGTTCTTTTTCTGTGTCTGTAATGGAGTTGACATTACTGATAGACCAAGTTGTTATACATTTCAACAGTCTGCCTGTCTAACGGCATCGGTGCGTAAGGTCCATAATATGGGAGAATAATTGAAGAAAGCATCTGGAATTCTGGATAGAGTATCCTATAGTATCTACTGCAAGCCTGCAGTAGAGGATGTAAGGCCTCGTGAAGGAATATAAAAGGACAGTCAGGGAGTCTGTGATATAGGCCGGCCCAAACCTGTTGAGAGCTTTGTAAACAAGTAGAAATGCTTTCAAATCGATTCTGGAAGACACGGGGAGACGTGGTCTAGCTAAGACGGGGGTGATTTGTTCTCCCTTTTTTGTTTTGGTTAGCAGTCTAGCAGCAGAGTTCTGAATCAGCTGCAGCCTTTCAATGTTCTTTATAGGAAAAAGTGCATTGCACTACTCCAAAACTACTTGAGATAAAATAACAAATTCGTTTTCTTTAGCATCATGCTCTGCTGAGATAGGAATGGTTATACTCTGGCAATATTTCTAAGTTGAAAGAATGCTGTTTTCACCACTTTATTTATTTGGGATTAAAAACCCAAATACATCTAAAATAACACCTACGTTTCAGGGGCGCCTAACTTTGTTTCCAGGTGGGGGAGCACAGATTTGGACTCAAAAATGCGCGTGCATGTGCCTCGTGCACGCGCGTTTTCGCGCATTTTCACACGGAAAAGTGGCTTTTACTTTCCCTCTCCACACGCAAGTTATATGAACAAACTGACAAAATGCATCATAAAAAGGCATAGGCCTATTTAGGCTACACATGACATTGGCAAGGCGCCGATATCAAAACAAAACATATAAATTATAGCCCTATTATACGAGACGCAGCTGGGCTCGGCGACCCCGGTGTTGTATCGTCATCATTCATCATAGATCCCTCCCCGTCAGAATCTAATATCTAACATTAAATTGCAGCAGCATTCAGCAGTTCAGTTGGCACGGCGGCCATAGTAATTAGTAAATACTATATTATTTCTCACTGCAATAGTGACTATTAGAGAAATAATATAGTTAAATTGTAAATGCTTTACCTTAAACCCCAAATGTGCTCTTGCGCTCCGGGGTGGTTAATTCCCTCATCATGGCATTTACTGTATATCCAACATTAGTTACGTGTCCAGAATGTCATTATGTAGGCTACGTGAGGTTAATATTGGACACTGCTGCTTGTGCTGCTGCTGCTGCTGCTGTTGTTTTTATTATTGTCCTCCTCCTCCGATGACAACGGACTCAACGTTAGCACTCGTTCCCTGCTGAACACTGCTGCTGGTGCTCATGAAGGGTTCATGAACTAGACTTGATTTGGGCTTGGACCCACCAAATAAATCACTCATTCTCTTCTGGGCCATGTTGACAACAACAACACACACATTCAGGCTGACCGGAGAAATTAAAATCTGTCCGCCCCGTGCGTAAAGGTAACCGGAAATAGCGTCAGCAGCAGAGCAGTAGCCTCGGAAACCCAGACGTTTTTATTTCCAGGGAGAAAAAGCAGAGCAGAGACGATGATAAAAAAAAAAACCCAAAAAAGTCACACAAATGTAGTTTAAGAATACTATTTATTTTATCCTCCAACCAGTCCACTTTTTATTTATATAAATAATAACGTGACATTATATATTTTTTTAAATTTCCTTTTTTTTTGGTAGGCTACTGCACAAAGTAAGTGATTCACACAGGTGGGCAAGCCGGGCATTATTGGATGCAATGCGCAAATTAGTAGCCTATTTATTTTTTAACACGCAGCATCCCTCTCTCTCTCCCTCTCTCTCCGCGCGTGCCACGCTCACACACACATAGATAAACACCTTCTCCTCCTCTCTCTCTCTCGCTGTCGCGCACCGTGTGCTTCGAGCGTGGCGGCGGCCACGCTCAAGTTATTGGTGGGGTCGCAGTGCGACGGTTCATTTTAAGATGGTGTAGCAGCTGCTCCGTTTGCTCCATGGCTCAGGCGCGCCTGCTACGTTTGTATTGTTACTTCTGGTTTGAAGGGAGTCAGGTGGACACGTCTATTAACACTTTCAGCACCACCTGCTGTTCATTTGAAATGACCGCAGGCAGCCAGATATATCCCCTATATTGGCGCCATTCTATTACCGTCAATACAGCCCAATACAACGAGTAGAGGCGCAAAAACGTTTTCGAGCAGCAACCGACCGACTAAGGTTTCACAACAAGCGGTGACATGGTTGGTGCGATGTGATCAGAAATCACTGTTTACATCTGAACGCCGGGCAGTTTTGAATTTTTTCGGAGAAAACAAGCAACAAAGAAACGACAATGAGTGGATCCTTATGCGAGGCACGTGCATTGTTCCTCATGATGGGAAGAACATAGGCACTGCCTAGCAGCCTGGGCAGCACGGAAGGTTAGTGTTGAGCTTCGGCTGCATGGTACTGATATAACCCTTACTATAAACCTATTAACCCGTCATCTGACGGGCTGCGAGGCCTTTTGGCATCCATTGATACCTGAGCCAGATTCTAAAAACACCTTCTAACCTAAGCTTTCTGAAAACCTTCAAATTCTTATTCAAAAAGAAATAATAAACAAATAATAAAAACATAACAAATAATGATATTGCTACATGTATAGCAAATTAGCAATAAATGAGACACAGAGGTAGCATCCAGATTCAAAGGTAAAACAACGTATAGGTTGCACCAGGTATCAATGGGAGATTGGGGGGTCATCCATTTTGGCTTTGGGGCTAATTTGCACCTAATAATAGTTTATTTCTGTTTTATCCTCATTTAATTTTAGAAACTTATTATACATCCATTTATTGCAGACAGCCAGGGAGCTTAATGCATCTGGTTCAACAGATATGTACATTCAACATAATTATGGAAGCTTCATTATATTATCTAATTTCATCATTTCACTTAGTGGAAGCACACATAGTGAAAACGGCAAGCGCAAAATGCAGCTGCCTTGTGCAACACCAGAAGTATGTCATATTTCTCTGACACTCTGAGCAAGCAGGATGTTTCCGGCCTGTTAAATTAAGCCAAAGCAAAAGTGTTTAAACTCTAATAGTTACAAAAAGCAGTTTGATTCTATGGAAAGTCAACCTAAAAATGTGCATACTTTACTTCTCTAACCTACTTGGAATTAATACTTGAGTAAATATCTTGCAACAACTACACATATTTTCTTTTCTACTAGTAAACTCTTCAAATATTCTAGCCAATTGCCCAGATCATGTTTGTCCAATCATGGCTATTTGTAATTCACCCTATTAAGACAAATAACTGAGTTTGTCATGGGTGATTGTGTGTTCAGATGGAGGTTGACACCAGTGGCGAAAGTACCTGGCAGTGGGCTCTGCTGCAAATATTTTGTGTAGGCCCCCTAAAATATAATAATAATAATAATATTGTGCTGTGGGGTGGGGGGGGGGGGGGGGGGGGGGGGGGTGATGATGCAATGCAGCGCTTCATTGTACCAAATGCGTCTTTGAACTGTAGCCTACCTATGACTTTGGACAGATGGAAAAAAACTTTAGTTAAACTTGCAGAGTGACAGATTACTTTACCTGGGTTACATCTTCTGATAGTGCTGACATGACATGGCGCGACGGAACGTGACAGAATAGGCTACAGCTGAGCTTGTTGCACTGCTGACAGGCAGCGCATGAACACACACGTTGAAACAAGGTGGTAAAAATACCAAGAAGGAGTGGCCAGTGATGTCACTGTTATGCAACACGGAAGTAGTATGGACTTGAAGCTGTTTATAAACCAGCAGTCAGTGACATCACTGACGAATCACGAATCCTTGGTGTTACTCTTCCTGCGACCGATAGCCCCTGAAACCAGGCTTTCACCGTCGTCTCGTCCTGACTCTTTTTTCTCTGTTCTTCTTCCCCCTTCATGGGCCCCTTGGGGGCGCTGGGCCTTGGTGCATTGCACGCAACCGTCGATACGGTCGCCACTGGGTGACACGGCACTCATCGCTTCTTCACATGATGTGTATGAACTGACGGATGAATGGAAAATGGAACTGCTAGACAATTCCTTGTAAACTCTGGAAATGCACGCACGCACGCACGCACGCACGCAGAATTGGCAGGCAGAGCCCTCCAGTGCCTCATGTGTTCTTCGTTGTGGTGTCTGTAAATGTGTTGTGTCAGGAATTCCATGGCCTGACAGCACAAAGCTTGGAGCGCTGCAGCCTTGCATGCTGCCTGGTATGAGGGTTGTTCTAAGAGCGGCCTGTCAGAGCTCCCATATTGCTACAGCCTACCTGTATGTATGGCCTCTCACAAGCCTCTCTGCTCTACAGAGGCAGTGACACTCTGGCAGCATTTTCAGCCAGAATAAATGTTTATTAACTGGGATTCTGTAGGGAAGAGAGTCGGCAGGCATACGTGGAAAGAGTGAGCTCGGCTGTAATGAGCAAAAGTACTGGAAAGACGTAAAGTATACGACCGCGTTGCTCTGTGAAAATAACTCATTGGTGTTATTTTCTGCGAGCAATGTGTTATGTGGCAAAGTATAAATTAGGTGTTGGTAAAAGTTACCCGATAATTATATCTGTATGGCACAGTATTAGAGGTCGGAGGTTGTTATTGTTACATTAATTCTTGTTCTTATAGCCTCCTCAGCTGTATGATAACGATAAAGATACAGTAAGATTAGAAATGATAATAAATGGAAAATTAGGAAAATACAACATGCATAAAAAGCACATGTGGCTGCAAAAGAGAATACAATAGTGTGTGGGTGTGGATGTTGTACGTTGTGTATGTGGTGGCCAGGTCTTCTTGTAAGCCTTCCATCACTCTTTTTGTCTTCTTGCTTCCAATTACCACTTAAGTATCGCATATAATCACTAGATGTCACTGTTGTCACAAAAGCTGCAAGTGTGCTGCATTTTATTTAGGGCACGGATTGTTGATTCCCATGCTGAAAAGTGCATTTTCCCACCAGACGTCAACCGCATAGCATACTCCTTTATTTGTCATTAATCAGTCTCTCAGGATGGTGGTGCAGAGGGTGAACATATATAGGCCTCTGGAGTGATCCTTCCCATGTCACGTTGCCAGGCTCTCATAATGATCCTGTGCCTTATGTGGCCCTATTGCATTTGTCCTCTTTTCTTTCCAAATATTTCTTTCCCCGCTTCCATGAGCTATTATGGTCTTGATGAATTGGTGCACTTACAGTTGTTAACAATAACTCTGTCTGTTAAAACCCCATTCATCAACTTAATAGTATATGAAATTAGCGATTACCATGAGGTGAGAGATTAATTCTGCTGCTGATATCATTTCAACGCAGCAATATCAATTTCAGACGGTCATTTTTCAGAAATTGAATAGCTGCAGAGTTGTGTTATACTTTTTATTTTATGTTTTTGCTTCCTTTTATTAAGCAATAGGGAAATGGAGTGTATTTTGGGGGAATTGATATGTCTAGCCATGTTTGTTGCTTGGCCTGATATTGTCTAGTAAATTTGCCAGCAATTAGATTAGATTAGCAGGTTGGTGGATTTTATTATGGTTTCTAAATGAGATATTCCAAATTAAAATGTTTTATTTCCTGCCACCAGAGTAGGCCAGTGAAAAGAAATGTAATTTGGCCTACCTAGTGAGTTGCTGCAGTGGGTCCCAACGTGTTGCAATGCTTGTGAGCTTGAACATTGGCTATTTTAGATAGTGACAACAGCATGCAAGTGATGCAACTAAGTATAAAGCAGGCCTTATACATCCTGATTCCTGGTTAATGTATGTATAGGCCTGTCTGCCTCACCCCTTCTCTGCCAGCCAGTGACTGATGTGGAAGACCCTCTGTTCTCTCTCTGTGTTCTTCCTTCCCTTTCTCTTCATTCTACTCCTCCCTGCTTTTAATGGAATAATTAAAAAGCCAGCGGATGTTTTCTGTGTGGTCTCTCTCTCTCTCTCTCTCTGTCCCTTGCTCGTCTGGCAGAGGCTCAGGCTTCATGCTAGCCTCTCTTCTGTCTGTAGACATCTATCTCTGGAGCTGGTGAGCGAGAAAGAGTTCCTTTGCCTAGTTTAATAGATAGAGCTAGTTGAGACTTTATAGAATACCGCTGCTACCACTACTATTGCAAATCCTGATATTTTTCATACTGATAACTAACAATACTAGTGTTGGCTTCAGGATTGAGAGAAAGGTGCATAGCAGGGCTGAGGCTGTGTTTTGTCTCCGTTATAACGCTGCACAAGGATAATTGTAATTTTTCAATGTTTTCTCATTTGTTTGGTGTATGTACCGGTATGTTATATTAGACACATGTTGTTTATTATACTTTATACAACTACATAGTACATAACATAGCCCTGTTTTAACTGTTGCAATTTAAAGTGATTAAATTAAATTGCTACACCGGAGATGCACATACTAGACAGTATGCAATGAAAAAGCTGGAATATTATTTCCCACAAACAGCCTCATTCATGTTATTGTAATTGGAAGAAACAATGTTTATGTTTGTAACAAGGGGACCATTACGAAGACCATTACAAAGTTTTAGTTATTAGAATAGACCACTCATAGCTGCTGAGATTGTCTTTGATTTTTGTTTACATTTCGCGAAGTGACTCATTCACATTTATTGCACATCAGCCAGCTCAGCCTGTGGGATATGGATAACCATTGGCTAAGACTGTGGTTGTGTGTTAGTGTGTGCGGAGGATGTTTCTAGAGTGACTTGGTGCCCCAGTCCTCTTGACATCTACCGTCTGTTCTTTATTGCCATTCATTCAGTATTTATGCCAGAGTTGGAGATATTGCGCCAGCTGCCTTTCAAGGCTTGTTTTCATCACCTTTTTTTCTTCTTCCCCCATTCATATTCTGTTCTCTCCCACCTCCTCTAAAGAAAAGACTCGGAGAATACTAAATTCCTTTTTCTCTCTCGCCTCTCTCGTTCAATTTGCCGTAGGGGGGAAAGTGGTGTGGACAGTTGTGGAAGTTTAGCTGCATAGTTCTGTCAAGTTCATAGACAGATACAATACTAGAAGGATAGTATCCACTAACCACATGTTGCACGTCATTCCATGTGGGAAATTCTGTTTCCAAAAGTTCCTTTCAATTAAACACCCGGATTGAAATCTAAAAATATTTCTGCCGGAGAAGCACTTTTTCTCATGTTTTTCATATTCTCCTTTCTTGTTGAAATCAAAGTGTGTCCACTTAATTTCTCCTAGACTGTGATAGAAAGACTCTGTCGTTCTGTCTTTGGTTCAGCTGAGCACGCACGCACGCACGCACGCACGCACGCATGCACACACGCACGCACACACGCATGCACGCACGCACAGGACTCGTGATTATTTACAGTTTTAATTAACCATTAATGTGGGAATGTAAGAGGAATTGGAGATGACCTATCCAAGATTACCATGTGCCCTCAATTTAGCTGTAATTACCACTATGCATGTACAATCACTGTTCGTTTTTCGCCTTCCCTGCTTTCACAACTTTTTTTTTTGTCCACGGATCTCCATCTCTCCCATCATCATAAGTGGACCACAGTGCCTCTGGCATTTAAAAAACGTTTTTACGTTTTGTACTTAAAAATGTAAATAAAAATATTCAATTCGACCTTAATATCATTATCGATATAAGAAGCACAAAGACTACCAATGTCAAATATTCAATGCCAGAGACATGGAAGTGTCAAACTGATGACCTACTGATATCTAATCAAGCGGCCGACAAAAACTAGTCCTCACCTCCCTCTCTGATTGGCTCGTCTGACGGTCTGACTAGGTTGTCCGTGATGAGAGAGTTTTTATTGGCTGGGGAAAATGGGCAGCGAAGCTCCATCGCAATGTGTGTTGATGTTAGCAGTTTTAACTAGTTGGATTAAAGGGAGAGCTGAGGTAGAGGAAACGATGATGATGGCTGTCAGTTATTATGGGATAGCTTGACACACACACACACACACTCACTCACTCACTCACTCACTCACTCACTCACTCACTCTTACTCAGGCTTAGTGAAAACATGCAAGGGAGATCTTGGAAGAAATGGCTGCCAGCCACACTGGAATCTCCTCTGGAAACTCTGTTCAGGGAAGTATTTGACTGTGATTACAGATAAGTAGAACCGCACGTACGCACACAGCAATGTCCATCTCTCCAAGAGACAATATTCCTCTAATCTAGACATGTAGTCTAGTTGATACAAGTTGTACTTTCCAAGGCAGATGTATATTTAGTCAGTTTAGTTACCACTGCCACTCCATTATATCTGTCAGAGAGAGGAGAGTCTATATTGACCCAGAATATTGGTGCTAAACGTCACTCAGGGGGGCTGGCTGACTTGACTCCTCAGTCCTCATTGCACAACAATCACTCCTTCATGCTTACTTAATTCATATCCCGAAATATCTAAACGGTGACATTGCATTGTGACATGTTGTGAGCTTGAAGATCTGCTATTTTCGGTGCACAACATGGTATAAATGAGACTTCAGTTTGTTGCAAACGACCAGTGATGTGCCTTTATCCCATTTCTTCCTTTTGCTTTCCTGATGAATTCAACACAGAGACATGGATCTCTATTATCCCACATGCCAGCGATGCACATTCTTATCATATTTTATTGGGGAGTTCGGTCAAATGGCACAAAAAGTATCTGGACAGAAAGCTGCCAAGGATTTATAACAGACAAAATGGAGACCAGGCTCTGGAATGCACTCATTTGGTCCAATTTGTTTCCCCAATAGTCAGTAAATGATGTTGAGAGAGTAATAGTCCCGACCCTTTTTCCTATGCTGTTGCCTCCATAAATCTGTTATTTAACTCAAATCTGAGCTTCATAATTATTGTGCTCTCTCGCTCTGCGTTTTAGAACAAGTGTACATTCAGCTGTCTAATTGCACCAATGGGGATTTCAAGTTGAGCACGAAAGTCCTTTGTTAGTTCAAGATAAACAAATTCACATTAAAATTTGTGTACTTTACTGCTTGTATTTTAATGTGTTTTAACTGTACACACGTGTTTTTCTTTATTCAATGGTGTGTAATGTGTTGGCAGTCTGTGTTGTATTTCATATTATCTGTAGCCTACTGCATGTGCTGTATGCATGCAGTGCAGTGCACTGTTATATTTTTTTGAGTGGTGCAAACCACTCCAACAACTGGCTTTGTTAGTACCCGTGTGTGTTTGTCTGTACGGGTGAGGTTGCTCACCCGTACTATGCTATGGTGGTTGCTATGGTTAGTATGTGACGTCACTGACATCACCGTAGTGCTGATCAGGCTATATAAGACCTTGCACCACTCAGTTCACACGGGTGTGATTTTTAACTAACAAAATAATCCCCTCGGGACAATAAAGTCTATCCTGTCTGAACTCTGTTCTGTTCTGGTGGTAAATTGTAATTTGAGTCATTCAGATTAATCAAAGATAAAAAGGATATCTATTGTCTAGAGACGGGCTGGAATCGGCTTCTCTAGTCTTGTCTCTCTCTGTCTTAATGTATGAGAGAGGTAAACAGATTTAAGGCATAGAGAGTTCCGTGATATTGAGATGTGGTGAGGCTCATCTGTCGACTGACGGTCTCTGTGTTTTCACTAGTGAGCTACTGTTCAAATACCCTTCCATGTTCGTCCTTTCCCTGACACTTTCCTCTCTTTACCTGGTTTAAAGTCCAACTTCTAAACTGTAGTAACAGTAGTAATTAGAATATAATTTGAATCATTTAGAATATAATTCTCTTCTAAAAGTGTATGCATTCCTCCTCTTCCTTATGTGTGTTATGTGAGCAAGTATCACCTCACCTCTTGTATTCTCTCTCATGCATTTTCTTCTCATTTTGAAGGCTAATTGCAACAACAAACATGACAAAAAAAACTAAGTGTCTGGTTTGTGTGGGTGCTGAGGGTTGGGGGGTGTGGTGGTGTCAGGTATGGTTGGTGGGTTTAGGAATAATCAGACCTGTTAATGAGCGCGGCCTTTAAACTTAGGCTGCTGGCTGCACTTGTCAATACCGCTCCCTCCCTGAGAACAAAACGTATGCTTTTAAAAGGGTGAGATGGAGAAAAGGAGGTGGTTAAGGAAGCTCTTTTGGAAATGTCACGGCGGACGATTTTTGAGTGTCTCTGAAGCAGGCTTTTAAAGGCGATCTTTCACCTTGAAGCAACATTTTCTGTCAGAAAGCTCTCCCCTCATGACACCATGGATCGACAGGCTGGTCCTGGATTGGAGAAGTACAAACAGACAAAAGACGGAGGCAAAAACATTAGGACAAATAATTATATCTTGGTCCCCTTCGACCAGAACATTGTTTTATTAAAAGGAAGCAACACTCAATACATTGAATGTTTGTATCAACACAGGCAACTGTACTGTATTGATTATTTTCTTAGCGATTACTATTTCGATTAATCGAATAATTGAGAACTCATTGTCTTTGAGATCATATAATGAATCAACGCAAAAATGTAAATCGATTTGTCTGCAAAAATGACAGATCTACAATGCGACACATTGTGAGCTTATATTGCCTATTGGCTGCCTTAAATTAACATTGGTTATCAATTATTTTCTATAATCGATTAAATGCATTGCACCCCAAATGACATGGAACCCTGGTGAAGATTAGTGAACTTAGCTATTACATACCTATGCTATTACATACCTAAATACAGTATGTTAGGAGGCAAGGCTGAAATAGCTGTTGATCTGAGAGTGAACTGCTTGTCAGTCTCATCAGTGTGTTTCAGGGCTTGTAAGTGTAAAGACAAAGGCCACTTGTTAAAAGAATCTCAGATCAAGCTAAATAAGCTTTCAACTCCTGTGCTGGAGACCCAGAAAACTACCTGTTGTCATTGCAGTTTTAATAGGGGACTCATTTAGACCTGATCCACAAGGTGCATGCACTTAAATTATCTGGCAGAATTTAAACGTTGTAAAAGCACAGTTGTATAAACCACAGCAGCCAGAGTCCACAAGACCACATCAAGTCTGATGTGTTGTGTTGGGGTTTCACCTGCAGAGGGCGCTATAAGACTGGCTAAACACAGGAATACAGACCAGGTGGGCCAGCTCCTGGATTTTCAGGTTTTCCTTAACTCCCAGCTTACAGACACAAGATCCCATTATGGTCTTTAAAAAACAATTTTTCCAGAATACATTATTTAAAGTTACCGTAGCTGCTCTGTTCAAGCAGGTGAAATATAATATTTTGTAGGTAGTCACTTACACTATAGTCTTCTTTAGCACCTCTTAAGACAAAGGTTATAATTAGTTTGTATTGTGTGAACTTCATTACATCTGGCAATGTTTTATAATAATGGAATTAAGTATGATTCTGTGCATGACGGAGTGCAAGTAAGGGCAGACTTGGCATATTTGGAAATGGGTTTTATGCGTTGCTCAACATTCAGCTAAATTATGGTTTGTACTATGGCAACATATAATCTTTTTGAGTCATTGTAATAGTACTCATCTCCATGACAAAATGATCAATATGGCAGCTGTATTAAATATACACACACGATCATTCTCCGCCAAGTTCCATGACCATCTATTGCAATCCACTGACTGGCTGTGGATATAATGTTCTAGTGTAGTTGTTCTTTAAGTCAGTGTTTCCCAAAGTGGGGTCTGGGGACCCCCAGGGGTCCTTGAGAGAGTTCCAAGGAGTCCCCAGCTAAATGATGATTAGGAACCAAATGGACCCTCATGGGTCTGTAACTCAGAGAGTGTACAAATGGAAAACATTCAACCAAATGGACCCTAACAGGTCCATTTGGTTGTATGTTTTCTTTTCTTGTTTTGAACCAGAACCCAGGTTAATCAAACAAAATTTCACCTCACCTATTATCCATCCATTCATTCGTCCATTTATTCAGCCCGGCGTTGAGCCGCGCGCGGTGCAGGAGTTTGGACAGCCTTTGACAACATAACAGCCGGCACCTTTTGGTTAAATTCTCTGGAATAATGTTGGTCTCCTTTTTTTCTTTTCTTTCAACTCTCCCGTGGCCGTGGCTGGGCCCTAACCCAGGTCTGTGTTTGAGAAGCTCCTCTGGACGGGCCTGTGTGTTTATTCAGCTCCAGCCAGCCGCCAGGTTCTGACACCCGACCAGCGGTGTCACGATGATTCATGGCCCGTCCCAGCAAACGCTTACTTCCCGTATTCTTTTTATGCTCTTTCTTTAGACTTTTCTTCTCTCTTTTCCTTGATGATTGGTTTTCCTTTCATTTGAAAAGGACAGTAATGACATCATCATCTAGAGCTGGAACAGCTGGAGCCAAGAGGCCCTATATAGTCGTGTGTGTGTGTGTGTGTGTGTGTGTGTGTGTGTGTGTGTGTGTGTGTGTGTGTGTGTGTGTGTGTGTGTGTGTGTGTGTGTGTGTGTGTGTGTGTGTGTGTGTGTGTGTGTGTGTGTGTGTGTGTGTGTGTGTGTGTGTGTGTGTGTGTGTGTCAAACATTTATATATATTATATAAATGTTTGTATACTAGGGGCTCCATCTTGTGCCGCCCTTATCCCTAAACTTATTTGCCATTTTTTACTATTTTGACAATCATTTTAAAATAGTTCAACTAGCCGATCTACATCTACACGTTGTGAGCTTGTAGATCAGCTATTTGAACTATTTTAAAAGGTTTTTTAAAATAGTAAAAAATGGCAAATAAGTTTAGGGATAAGGGTTAAGGCGTGGCGCAAGATATAGCCCTCTGTCTATTATGATCTTCGCTGAAAGCAAGCTCACATCGCATCTGCAATTTCCTGCAAGTGTCACCGAACACGTCAACACGGACACTTGGGTTTCAGTGGTTAATACTCTGGTACTTCTCCATAATTCAGTGGTTAATACTACTTAATTACTTCTCCATAATTCTTTGGCCTTTTCCTGGGCCTTTTTTGACGGCTACAGTGTAGACTAGAGAGACGGGAAACACGGAGAGAGAGCAGGGGAGTGACATGCAGCAAATGGACCGGCCCACCAGGGAATCGAACCAGGGCTTCCAGTCAGATACAGCCCACATATGTGTGCCAATTTAGTTACCGGAAATAGCAATTTACAAGCTTGTGAGCTTGTTCCGGTGCTGTACAGGACGACACCACATACAGTGCTTAATTAGTTATTTTCATTTTGAATCTTGAAAGAATACGTTATGTTATTTTTCATGTAGAACATTTGATGGTTTATGGTCTCTCTCTCTCTCTCTCCCCTGCTGTCTATTTCTGATTGAGAGGCAGAAGCCGCTCTAATCACTGACTTCATTACTAATGATGGATAAGAGGCCGAGAGGTGTGTGGGTGTGTGTTTGTGTGTGCGCCCAAGTTTCAGGCGAAATGTGCAGTGATCCATCTTCTCTTAAAGCGGCATCCCACTACTTCCATGGTCCGGGGGTAAAACGCACCCCCCACCCCCCTCCACCTGTCTCTCCCCTTCCTCCACCCCTAATGCATTTGGGGTCTGTGTGCTAGCAGTTCAATACTGGGGGGGTAATGAATGTGTTTAATAAGCACAGTGGGTCGATGGGCTTAATGAAGGTGTGACAGAGGATCGGGCCGGCAGAGTGCTGTCGTAAATGAAAGACGCTAACGAGACGCCGGGGTTAACGAGGTCATGCTAATCGAGAATCCCTCACCTGTCCCTGGCTCGCTCCCTATCTATCTCTCTTCGTTCAAGTCCCCCACCACCCTAGCAGTCTCGCAACTCTGCACTTGTTGGTCTTTTCCAAGGCTTTGTCATGATCCCTCCCCAACACACACACACACACACACACACACACACACACACACACAATCAGTCACACTGTCTGCTGTCCATCTCATTGCGTTGGTTACACTCTCTCTGTTTTTTCTCTCTCTCTCCTCTCCAACTCACTAACTGTATCTCTTTGGCCTGTCTACAGTATCTCTTCAAGGACTACCTGGCTTAAGAGAGCTTGGTGAAAGCCTCTGGCGCAGCAGACCATCAAGCCCCCCCTCTTTTTTACCTATCCATATCCAAGAACCCTCTGCTGCTAAGAGGTTTTGTTTCCATGACTTTTTCCTAGACTGTGTCTACTCCATACCTTCACCGTGGAGGGCTGAATGAGGGGTGCTAGCCCCTCCTATAAACAGCTATAGTGTAGATTCTATCTGAACACAAACATTAAATGCTATTGACAATGAATGGAGAATTTACGTCATGTGTTTGAGCAAATGGGCTGGGTATGTCGGACAACCATTCTCGTTGATGTACGATGATTCGAGTGCCCCTCACTTCACACAGGTGTGATTTTATTATTATTATTTTAAATATAGCGATGATTTGATTGGCTAAACAAAGTACATATTGAAGATAAAAGTGAGGGCAGAGAAGTGAAGACGCCAAAAGTGATTGGCCGGAAAGTCGATTGGCTGAGCACGGAATGTGATGTATGATAAGAGCGCCCCTCACTTCACATGAGTGTGATTTTTATATATTCTTACAATTGGCTAATGGGAGAGCGGATGGGCGGACCTCTGACGTCACTCTGACACAGCCATAGCCATATAAGAAGTTCCCAATGTAGCTACGCCCAAATATGGAGTGTGTTGTCTAACCTCAATGTTTCATCATGGCATCAGCCGCAAACAAATCAGCCGGGTTCATATAACTGATGACATCAGAGATATCCTATATTTTTAGTACAGTCACACCAAGGCAAGCTTATACAAATCGGATCAACCAATACTGGGGTGCAGATTATGGAAATAAAATATTCCCCTCCAAAAATGCACAGCAAATGAGAGGCATTGTGTTGAGGCACAAAGAACACTTTTATTTTGTCAAGTTTAAAAAAAAAGGGTCCACAGAGAGGTGGTCCGCGGTCCGGTCGTGGACCGCGGTCCGCCTATTGAGGACCCCTGCTGTATTGCATTGGAATAGGCAACGTGATATAAGAATATCAGATCGGATTGATCTTATGGGATGCATCACACAAGTTCATTTTTGGCGTACTATGCAAGTCATGGCCCGTGCCGCCACTAACATAGTCTCCTTACGACTGTAGGCCACGCCATAAGACCCAGTCATTACTATCCTCTTTCTCTGCCCTGTCGACACCCGTATTTCACCAGCAGTGAAAGTGTGACTTCCTGAACCTCGCATTCCTTCGCCCAGCGTGGCAGATTGCAACACCGTTATGAGATATAGCACAGAGACAAGCGATCGATTAATGGTGCACTTAGCCAAGCCAATTAACAGCTATGCAGGAGAGGACGAAGAATCGGGAAGACTGCCTTGCCGTCGCCACAACCCCAGATAACCCATGGAGCGCAGATCGGTTAACAGTATTATGCTTTTACAGTGCAAACCGGAGGCCCTATAACTGTTTTGACTCTGTCACTGTACAGCATATGGGAGGTCTCTGAGGTCACCACCAGATGCCCTGCAATTTGTGAGAATTTATGTTTTGAAGAGTTTATTTTGGATCGCTCTTATGCTTGCGAGAACGAGGGATCTTAATCTCAGTGTGGGTACATCCATCCCAGCGTGCATGAATTTACTCTAAATAATAAGAATAATTTACTGCCCTGGTTTCACAACTCATCACTGAGGTTGTTCAAAGTATGTGCTTATACAGTATAGTATGTGTGTGTGTGTACATAGACTGCAATGGCCAGTCATGTTGGCCCGACGAGTTGCAATTAGGCTGCAATGTACAGCTCCACCTCTTTCCTCCTCAGTTATGTGTGTCATTTTCAACAACCGTGGCTTACTGCAGCTTTTAAAATGATGGGTGAAGCGCAACCCATTTGCACTCAGGAAGAGGTGACTCAAATGAACAAGGTTAATTTCCACAAGGATCTACTATACTGTATATAGTGTAGGTGAACTTGGTGAAGTGCAGAGCCTTGACTGTACTCATGAGCTCCTACTTATACTGTACCTATTTATTCAGTAAAACATCTGGTTCAGTGAAGGAGTCTTCTCTTTAAACGCACTTTGTTGAATTGCATCAATTTGTTTTCCTTATTCCCTCGCAAGAACCAGTTCCAAGTTCTGCCAGTTGTAATAGCTTTCCTCTGTGATAATGTAAGTTAGAAACAAGCTGTAAAAACAAAACAAAAAAAAGGAACAACCACGAACATGTTCCGTAAGATAACGTCTTTATCAACGCGTTTCGTTCTGAGATGAAACCCTGATGAAATTGAAGGCCCGAAATAATTATTTCCATCATTTGTGCACATTTCGCTTCAGCAGACAAGACGCAGAACAAAGCAAAGCTAGTAAATAATGTGGCATTTCAAATATGAATATATTTTTATTTTCATTATCAGGGTAATTGAGACAAAAATATTGTGATATGAATTTCAGATTGCCTTTCCCAGCACTAATTGTTCATTTCTATCCTTATTTGGAATTACAAACAAGTTGCATGCATGTGTTCCATCCCCATCCTAAAAAAGATAAACCAAAACATAAGAAAACGCACAAAAAGGAGTAACTTTTCTGTCCATGTTTCCTCTTCCCATTCACCATTCATACAGTATTTTATTCCCATCCACCACTCCAAAGTCTTCAAATACCCCTCTCGCCTCTTCTTTCTTCTTCTCTCATTCCATTCTCCCTTTTCCCTCTGTTATCTGTCCTTCCTTTAGCTTCTCCATTCTCTCTCACCCTCCCACCCCCCTCTCTCGCTCCCTCTTCCTCTATTTCCTCCTCTCTCCCTCTCTCTCTCGCTCCTTCCTCCATCCGGTGCGTTTGTGACCTAGCTAAATGAGCTCTCTCAATTAAAAGTGAATCTGGTGGGTCCAGAGGGCACAGATGAAAGGGAAGGGAGAACTGGAGGGCTGGCAGGCTGGCTGGCTGACTGGATATTGTGCATTTCCGGGGTGGAGAGAGTGAATTATGTGTGTGTTGTAGAGTGAAAGCGGCTGATTTGCATTTAGATAAATCCCTGTGGATCCGCGATTGTCACTTGAGATGCAGGGGGCTAAATCCAGTGGCCCCCCGACTATGCCCTACTACCTGCAGGGGAGGTGTGTGTGTGTGTGTGTGTGTGTGTGTGCGTGCACACACGCATTTATGCACATCCGCTTAATAATGTGAATGCTTTTACCAATGCCCTATTACTTGCAGCATTGCCCTACTTTTCTGGGCAGAAATGCTGTGTGTGTGTGTGTGTGTGTGTGTGTGTGTGTGTGTGTGTGTGTGTGTGTGTGTGTGTGTGTGTGTGTGTGTGTGTGTGTGTGTGTGTGTGTGTGTGTGTGTGTGTGTGTGTGTGTGTGTGTGTGTGTGTGTGTGTGTGTGTGTGTGTGTGTGTGTGTGAGATAGCATATACACATGTACCATAATATATAAAATATCTCACTAGTTAGGCCTGTATCTTTCCACTTTACAAAGGAAGGGACTTTACAATGTATCATTCATTTAACAGTGCACGGCATGTTGGTGTTATGCTGGAGGTAGAAATAAGATATTTTTCAGGAATTCTCTGTGGTTCCATAACAACTTGAAATGCCTTCACTATAAGCAGCTTTCACATCTGGCTCCCTCAAGAGAACTTACTCTGAAACTGTACACGGAGCGTATCTCCACTCTTGACCAGCCACAGAGGTCAGCTCAACCTGCCTACAGGGGTTGTCTCTTTGCCTGAGAGAGGCTCACCACAACCCATACTCGGACCTTAAACAATGTTATGATGTAGGGGAGACGTGTAGGGGTGCAACAGTTAATAAAACTAACCGATATAATTGATTATGAGAAGTAATCTGTTTTAAGCTGCTGCCAGCTGCTTAACATTGCTTTAACATTTTTAAAAAATAGCATAAATGGCATGATCTACAATCTTGTAGATCACCTATTTCAGCCATTTTGTACTTTCTTGTCAATGGAAAAAATATATATATATATATTAACCGTCTTACTGCCGGGGAACTTTTCACAATAAAGGCGCTAGAGTGCCAAGCAGAAGTGCAGATTTAATCTGAAAAGCCCCCGCCTTCCATTTTCCCCCAAAACCGGGAGGTTTACTTCACGCTACCTTGTCTGATGTCTCTTTAGAAGCGTTAATTTTCCAAACGAGATCCTGTATTAAGTCAGAAATGAGGACCGAACACTGCCGTTATGATCAAAGCCATGGAGAGCGGCCTGGGCGGCTAGTGTAGCGGTCCGGGCACGTTTAGGATGCTAAGCCGACAAGGGTTCGATTTGCGTAGGGTGCAAAAAAATAAATAATAATAATATATATATATATATATATATATATATATATACATACACACACACACACACACACAAAAGAAAACCATTTTCTTTTTAATCCAATTTTAATAAAATCTCGTTTCACTAGGAAAGTGCAACATGTACAGAGGTTCACACCATCTCCCTCAGATCCACTCGCGTTCCCCATGCCAATGGTTGAGTCTGGTCTTACTGCACATAGACAGGAGGGAAAGTTGTGAACCCTATTTGTACTATGGGCTGTTTGTTGTATCAGTATTGGCTGTTGGCTATTGACTGTTGATGACAGTGCTGGATTCTGGAGGCCTGCTGATGGATTGCCTGAGAGGATGGTTGATTGATAGCGAGGCCTGAATGTGGGCAGATGGGCTGTAGTGGATGTAAATATGAAGCATGTCTTGTGACAGGTGAAGGTCAGTGTATAGGAGGTAGTAGAGGAGGAACTCCTCTACCAATCCAGGTGAGAGAGAGTTACTCCTGTGACTCATTGCCTTTATTTTTGTACAAAAACGTGCGTGAGAGAGGGAGTTCTCTCTAAATTATGAAAGTAGTTTGATTCACATGCACACCACAGGTTAGGTTATACTGTACAGTACAGTCATTATTTAGATTTTCACGTTCTTGTTTTTACTCATCGGTGGAAGACATTGCCAAATGACATTGCTATCCTATGGCATCATTCCACACATCTTTAACTGTGCTTGTAACTTGTTAAAGTTGTTACATAAATGGTTACGATCGATGGTGATTGGTGATGATATTTAAATTCAGATTGTGGTGTTTGAACAGAATGCATATGTTCTGGGCTCATTACTGAATCGTTGTTACCTCTCATTTACAATAACGCTTCTGAAGAGAAATAAAAGTTTGTTAGATTAGTTAATAAAAGCTACGTCCATCCGGCCGGCACTCAAGCGACTAGTGCTGATGCTGGAGGACTTTACTGGCAGCCAATGTGTTAAATTCATAAAACACATTAATGAAACACACATTCAAACATGAGGGTCTTGGGCACACTCATGTTTTGTGCCCATTTGTCAAGTAGGCACCCCATTTTTTTGCATGTTCTCCCTGTGTCCCCTAGGCCTAGGGTAGGTACCCTCACAAAAAACATACAGTAATCGTGGTCTCTAAACTACCTCCCCCTGTCCAGCTGGGGTGCCTGATGGAGGGGAAAGGAACTGGTTAGAATAACATGTTCCTTCCACGCGCTACGTCCGGCCGGGGAAACTCCCCTGTCAGGTGAAAAGAAGCAGCTTGGACTAGAAGGAAGCATGAGGTCAGGCGCTGCCCCCCCCAGGTTGGCAGAGGAAGTGTAGCACCCAGGATTACATTAGATAATTGACACTGGGTGAAAAAATGGGTTGCAAAATATCGTGAAATATCCACAAAAGACCGCAATGCAAAATGTATTTACCTTTTAAAACAGTGTTACATTTCCTGATCCAGATTGTTGCATTCACCATTTTCTCTAGAAATGAGTCATTTCCAATTCACACTGTTGTCTTACTCCAATACACGTAGAGTCGCCAGCTGCTGCCTTTCACATAACGAAGAGTTTCAATTGGAAAGCGGATGTGATGTGCAGAGGTTCACACGTTCAACTTTAATCCATTCTACAAATGCCTTCTAAATCAATAGTTCTCAAACTACCAAGGACCCCCAAAAGGATATGTATTTGGCCATGGACCCCCCCATTTTTTGTGCCAGGGACTGCCCAGAGGAGAAAGGGTTCAAAAATTATAAAAAATAAATTCAAACACAGATTTTCAAAAAGTTTTCTGAAAAACTTATTTTGCTATAGCTAAAATTACACAGATACTTTCTTGGTTTTAATGGGTTAAACTTATGTATGTATTAAGATTTGTTTGGGTCATATTACATAAAACCAAAGTATCCGTTTTATGTGAACCTGATTCAGGATCCCAGTTTGCAAGAAAATTGGCATTGAATACTTTGACAGTGCAGTGTTTGTCGTTCAAATATTTGAATGGTGTTTGAGGTCGCTGTGTATTTACAATCAAGCCACGTTTCCATATTTATTATACATGACACAAAGTTCATCAATTAAGTTGCCTGCCATCAACAGATCAATATGTGACCTCTGAGTCACAGAATTTGATCCCTCACCAATTTCGGTGAGACGCTGTTTTCTCCCAAAGGAGCTGGCCTGCAGTACAATGCAGCCTCTCGTCCACATTGATGAGTTTCAATCATACAGATAGACCATAAATGGTTTAAAGCAGTGCTTGTAAACGGTGTCGCATGCCAAAAATAGCCCATCTATGAGCACATATTTGTGTATTTTTTCCCTGCGCGTCACTTGCATCATCTGTTGATCATGGATTAGAGTAGCAGTCCTTTATCAGACTCAATGAAGTTCTCACCATACGTGTGTAACATGGATGCAGGTTAAGCGTGTGCAGGAAACCTCGTCCGTTGCTCCTGTATCTCATTTCGCTGTACCTTTCCCCATTGATCTCCTTCTCTCTTCCTCTAGTAAATCCCTCTCTTCCACCAGTAATCCATTCCGGTGTTCCCGTGTCTGCTGGAACCGTGCCAGAGTAGTATGGGATTACTACAGCTGGGGGACACACGCGTGCAGGAATGCAGACACACAGAGACACACATGAACAAGGACTCACAGAAACGTTGCATACCCCCCCCCCCCCCCCCCCCCCCCCCCCCACACACACACACACACACACACACACACACACACACACACACGTATATATATAAATTCTGTCTTCTTCTGTGGCCCACCATAGGAATGTCCCAGGGGACATCCAGGCTGTCTTTATATCTGAACTCAAGGGAACGTTCTACAGTGCACTGGGTCAGGGGAACATCTCTCCCTCTTCCCCTCCCTCTCTGTATCTCTCTCTCTCTAGGGCATTATAAGGCGACAGTATTTTGGTGAGAATCCCAGCCCGTATGTACAAGGCCCACATTTATTTTTGTCACTTTTCCACACTGCTGCTAGAAGTCTGTCAGGCTATGGAGAGATAGCGAACGAGACAGGAAGTCAGAGATTGAGGGATTGTTTTGGAAGGCAGGAGAATCAGGTTAGGTGTGACGAAGAGAGAGGAGACCGCAGACTGAGGCAGTGGCTCAGTCATCCCTGTTGGTCTAGTTATGCTGTCAGTGTGACACAGGTTATCATCAGAGAGGGAACTGGCTCTGGAGGACACACACAGACACATAGTAGAAGTACCATGTACCATCAGAGAGGGAACTGGCTCTGGAGGACACACACAGACACATAGTAGAAGTACCATGTACCAGAGTCCTGCACGGGTCCAATTTTCGATACCCAATTTTCGATACCCGCCCGTCAATCATCAGTTCCGCAACCCGCCCGTTACCCGTGATTTATATAAAACTCGAAATCAGATCCGTCCCGCCCGTCAAAAAATGGACCCGTTACCCGCCCCGTTACCCGTTTGTACAGTGGAGACTCAACAGTCTCCACTGTTGAGAAAACCCCCAGCTCAGCTGCTGATTATAACATCGTGCAGTGCGGGTCCGCTGATTAAAAAAGGTCACCCACCCGCGTTGCGTTGCGTTCCACCCGTACCCGTTAATTTATAAAGGTATATTGTCCCGCCCGTTCCCACCCGTCAAACTCGGGTACCCACGGGGTATCCACGGGTATCCGACCCGTTGCAGGACTCTGCCATGTCCTGTACATATATTCTTTCAGCTCACATAAGAAATATGGAAGGTCACCAAAATTGGTATTTCTCACATGACACTAGTGATTATTTAAAGCAGGTAATGAGACAAAAGAAAAGGTTGATCCAAACCTGGCTAGCTGTTTCCTCTGTGACCAGAGAGAAAACACCTAACATCAACCATTGAGATTTTCTTGTTATTTAATTATTAGAGAAACCTTTTTAATAGCCGGGGACCCACACTGTCAATTTATTCTTGCCTTAGAAGCCAGGCTTCTTTACACATACCAAACACTTGTCAGTTTGGGGACCTAGGGGAAATTGATTGTCACATTTCATAGTTTAAGGTGTGTGTGTGTGTGTGTGTGTGTGTGTGTGTGTGTGTGTGTGTGTGTGTGTGTGTGTGTGTGTGTGTGTGTGTGTGTGTGTGTGTGTGTGTGTGTGTGTGTGTGTGTGTGTGTGTGTGTGTGTGTGTGTGTGTGTGTGTGTGTGTGTGTGTGTGTGTGTGTGTGTGTGTGTGTGTGTGTGTGTGTGTGTGTGTGTGTGTGTGTGTGTGTGCACGTGTGTGCGTGTGCGTGCACCATCAGCTGCCTGTCTGTGTGGACAGGAATGAGGGAGGTTTGCTGACTGAGGCAATTAAGGAGCTCATTTACTGGAGCGTTTCACCATTGTATGGGTTTCAGCAAGAGCAGTGAGAGTCAGCCATGGCTGTGTGAGAGTGCTGTCTCACTGTCTCTGGTTCACTTTCTCTCTCCTTCTCTTCTCTAATCTTGTCTCACAGTAATAAAGCTGACTATTTATTTCCCTCACTCAGACTCATAGGTCTCTTAAAGGGAACCGGGGATCAAACTGCTATTAGACACGTATATATATACTGCATGTTTCTGTGTGTAGGAGTTTGAATCCAAGGTTTGTTTGTGTGTGTGTAGGCACTCCCTCTTTCTCTCTCCGTTTCTCACTCACACACACACACACACACACACACACACACACACACACACCATGCCGTCTGCTTGTCTCATCAACCTATACCGTACAGTTGCGTCTCCTGGCGGCCTAACACATAGTGATTGAAAGTTGCTGATTCTGAGCCGCGGGGACTCGTATGGAGCAGAGGCCCCTGGCTGGGCCTGATTGAGCTGTGCTGAGACGAGGTAGAAAAGTTCCAGTAGCATGCTATTACCTGCCAGCGCCAATGGACTCCGTGCAGCCAAGCAAATAATTTTATGACTCTAGTCCACGAGGGACGCACAAGCTAAAAAGCTTTGTCTCTTTTTGTGTCAGCTGTAGACTGTGTGTGTGTGTGTGTGTGTGTGTGTGTGTGTGTGTGTGTGTGTGTGTGTGTGTGTGTGTGTGTGTGTGTGTGTGTGTGTGTGTGTGTGTGTGTGTGTGTGTGTGTGTGTGTGTGTGTGTGTGTGTGTGTGTGTGTGTGTGTGTGTGTGTGTGTGTGTGTGTGTGTGCTAGTTTAATAATAGAAAAAAAGAAAGAAAGAAATACATCTATTTTTTTTCACTAAGTATGTGTAAGTCCTCCAGTGCAGCTATTTTGGAATCAATGAATCATTTGCAATTAGGTTAGCTAGTATGACTACAGCCCCACACAGGCACACACATACACTTTGTGTGTGAAAATGGGAAACTCTTTTGGCTTCGTCCACAAGATTCTAACCTGAGCTAATTAATTAACAAAAAAAGTCTTATGCAGAATTCTTTTTTATATCAAGGTACAGCCAGAACAACTCTGGGGAGAAAAGGCGGGACAAGACTGCTACATATTAAAACAGAGTCTTATAGTGTGTGTGTGTGTGTGTGTCTGTGTGTGTCTCAGCCCTCGGCAGCAGAGCTTATACTCTCACACTTGCTACGCTGTTGAATTAGCTCTCTCCATGGCTGTGGGACCTGTCCTGACAGTTGGCACGGTGAAGATGATTTATGACTGGCCAGGAGAGTCAGAGATGGATGAGGAGAAATAACTTTGATCAAAGTTTTCCCCTCTAACAATAGAAGAAAGATTCCCTCTCTCTCTGTCCCTGATGATCGCCGGCAGTGGCCTAACTTTCTCATTTGGAGAGACCACGGCGGGCAACTTGTTCACACACAAAATGTTAGAGAGAGACACACACACACACACACACACACACACCACAGGTGGGTGTGTGGTTGCCATGCATGTACGGACTACTGATGTACATGCATGGCCACGCGCACACAAACAAATTGTGTGTTCAGGTAAGCCATCTCACTAACAGATAGGTACAATATTTGTGTTTTCATTTGCTGTCTGATAACTCCACACATTCAGACCAAATGATCCCTGTCACTTCCTATTTTTCACTACGAGCTACATTAGCCCAATTGCCCGCCTCACTGGCTTGGCAATTCTTTGTTCTTTGTGTGTGCATGTGTGTCTTGTAGCTCATCCCTGCCTGCAGAGCAGTCATTAAAAACCTCATGTTTGTGAATAGAAATAAAAGGCCTCTGCTTGAATTTCCATCCACAAGATGATGTGGGGAAAAAAGAAATAGCATCTAACATAATTATGCTGGTTCCATTCTTAAGTATGCTTCGTCCATGCTTAAATTCTTCATTTGTTTGGTGAAGTGGTCTTGGTTTCATGTCCCAGCTTTGACTGGAAGCAGTAACAGCAGTTGGCCCACCAGCTCACTGGAAGCAGTAACAGCAGTTGGCCCACCAGCTCACCAACCTTGTGGGTCAATTTGCACACTCCTGTGCTACGTGAGGGGAGCAAAACATTCATTATAATATTTTTGTATTTGTATAGCACCTTTCATGATATGACATGAAATGCAGCTCAAAGTGCTTTTTCAGAGCAATGGAGAAAAAAAGAAAAGCCAGGCATAAAACATTAAAATAATTAGCAGTAATGCCATACAAAACAAAGAATTTAGTCTTGCATTCGTATTAACTCTTGATTGTAAAAATGTAACAAAATGGACCAGTATGGGTCGATCTTTACACTCTGACAAGGTGAGAGGATTGGCTCCCAGGTTGTGAAGCTGAGACTCGTGTGTGTGATTATCATCCCAGCTCATCTGCTGCTCCTCTAGAGGTAACAGTGTGATCCCGTCAAGGGCTTAGCTCTTCCCAAGGAAGCAGGCTGACTCTGTTTGTCTCACAGGGACCAATCAGGGCTGACCATAGTAGGGGTTCCCAACATCGGGATTGGCCACATGGCGATGAAAGTGAGATTCAGGGTGGGGTGGGTCCATGTCACTGTGGGGTTTGCTGCTGGCCACTCAAGGCAGATTCCACGGAGATACACATGATCATGCACACAGATCTAGACACACAACTCTCACAAACACCCTGGGGCTAGGATAATAAGGAATCCAGTGCAGGGTGTGAGGGATCATGATGAGGAGCACTTATCTTTGTGGTGGAGTCCTGCCCGAGGGCCCTCTGGACACCCGGCATCGTTGGCAGCCTTTGAATTATCCACCGATAATTCTACAGTATACTAATTAAATACACATGTGGCCTTGAGTTTTTCTCACTCGCCTTACGTTGCCAATACGAGTAATAATAGCACGGCATTGGCACGGAGTTGAAGAATACACGTTGGCTCAGAGAGAAACAAAAACTGTAATGCTGGCAGATTCAATAGGAGTTTGTCCTTCTTTACCTCTTGTTATTTCACTTGGTGCATCTCCCTCTCCCTTCCCCTCTGTCTCTCCTCCCCTGTTTCCTCTCTACCTCTCTACCTCTACCCTGCTGTGTCTGGTGGTCCTAAGCCTGTTAGCGAGTGTGTCTGAGCTCTGTGAGAGCCACAGTGTTTGATTCTGTTCTCTGAGGCTAGCCAGCGTCCCCTTGCTCCCCCACCTCAACCTTCAGCCCCCCCTTCTCTCTGTGTGTGTGTGTGTGTGTGTGTGTGTGTGTGTGTGTGTGTGTGTGTGTGTGTGTGTGTGTGTGTGTGTGTGTGTGTGTGTGTGTGTGTGTGTGTGTGTGTGTGTGTGTGTGTGTGTGTGTGTGTGTGTGTGTGTGTGTGTGTGTGTGTGTGTGTGTGTGTGTGTGTGTGTGTGTGTGTGTGTGCGTGCGTGCCAGCCATAAGACCCGGGTACACTTGGCACGTACACATATCGTGGATCCCCTCAACAGCACTCCCATCTCCCCCAATTCCTCTTTCTGTTGTTCAACGTGCACTATGGCTGTCTGGACCGGAAGCATCAGCTCGCTCAGGTCAGGGGTTCCCAAACCTTTTCAGCTCGAGACGCCGAGGAGAAACCAGTTAAGCCCTATTTCAGAAATGGCAAAAATGGCAGATCTACAAGCTCACAATGCATCGCATCATGGCACATTGAGCTTGTAGATCTTTGTTAAAAAACACTGTGCTGGGTTGCTTTGTCCCACCCTGACAAAAGGAAGAAAGGAGGTCGATGGAGGAGGATAAATTAATTTATGTGTGCGGCTAGACGACACGCCTCCTCGTTGTCCTCCCGTAAACCCCCCCTCATCTCTCTCTTTCTCTCTCTCTCTCTCTCACACACACACACACACACACACACATTCGTCCACTCACTCTGATTCCGCTTTCGTTTCATTTTCCCCCATGGTGAAGGTTGGGCATGGGATCGAGATGCATGGCAAAGTATCTGCAGTGACTCTCCTCTAACTCACACACAGACATAACAACGGATGGGTCCATTTGGTTCCATTTGTACAGTCTCAGAGTTAAAAGAACACTTTTGTTCCTCATTTGCTGTCTTGTCTTGTCTTGTCTGTAGGGGTGCTTCGATCAGTTTTTTTGGGACCGATCACAGATTTAGTTTTCCTCACAATCCGCCGACACCGATACCAATCTTAAGAGGAAAATTCGAATGTTTCCAAAATTATTATACGTCAAAACTGTTCCTGTGTGTGTGTGGAGGAAGGGGAGAATGTTTAGGCCTGTCACAAAGATGCAAAGCAATATTATACTATATATTTGATCGACTTTTATACTACTTACATGGTATACAAGTTAGGTTCTCCAGATCGGGTAAATTGCTGATCACTGATCGAGTCATTTGGAGTGAAAATCGGCTAATTTGAATCGGTGGCCGATCGATCGGGGCACCTCTGCTTTTCTGAGATCTCTCGACTATTGCCGTAAAATCAGATTGGGGGGAGTCAGGTGTTAATAGTTGCTCCAGACACTGCACAGACTACAGCAGACAATCAGCTGATGGCACTGTTCTGCTGCTGCATGAGAGGAAATAAATCCTCCATAGTGGGTAGGATGACAAAGGAACTCTTATCAAATGTGATGTTCTTTTGGCAGACGTCAGTGTGTTACATAAAATCATTGTGTCTGTGAAGTCTCACTCTATCTTTCTGTCGCTCAGTGCATGCTGTCAGTGTTGCCGGTACTAGGGCAAGTCAAAAGTCACGTTTGATCTTTCAGATCATATAGCCACTAAACTGGCTACAGAGATTAGCACCATTACAAATGATGTGTTCCATAATATCTCTCTCTCTCTCTCTCTCTCTCTCCATCACACACACTGTGCTGTCCAAATTATTTATCATGGGCAAATGCGAGTGAAATGCTCTGTAGTCCCACTGCAGATTCAACATGCTGAATCAGGTGATCCGCTGATGCCTGGCCGGTGGCCACCACCAATTGCGCACATTATAGGACCACTTCTCGGGTTCAGACGTTGGCCGCCGCTGACCTGGGTGTGTACAGGCCTTGACTCCCATCCACTTCTTGTATGCTGAGTTCAGTGTGACCCGCTCCTATCCGCAACCTCGCTTTTCCTCCCCGAAATCACACACAATTGGCAACGCCCCCTTCTGTGCCTCTATTCCAGGAGGACAGCACTGCCCGGCACAGGGCTGGGTCGGCTCTAGCGAACTTGGCAACGTTCAACGCGGCAACTCGAGCGCTTTAGTGCACTTGGTGGTGTCTCTCGTGGCTCAAGTTCGCTAGAGACGGCGCCCCCTCCGTCGCGGTCTAAAACTCTGCTTTATCAGCCAAAAAAACTAGTCGCCGGTTGTTGGAAAAATAGTGGCAGCAGCGAGGGATTTGATCCCAGGAGCTGTGGATTGGGAGTCTAATGATTAGCGACGCACGCTACCGAGCCGGCTGCCAGAATTGGTTTTCAGGCTGTATTAGAAAAGCCACTGTACATTCTTAGCAGAATGGACCTCACCAACATTTCTTTCTGCTGTAGTCTACTGCAGGCACATTGCAGTCGACTACTGCCTCTCTGTCTCTCCTGACTGCTGTTGGAGCAGACGGGGTCACGCTCAGCTGTCCTGCCAAGTGTCCTCTTGTCCTCTTCTCCCTGTAGAACACCCCTGTCACCTCCCTTCCTGTCTCTCCTATAGTCATGGTCAGCGGCCCATGTCAGATCTGTGTGTGTGAGAGAGAGGCCTTTCTCTCTGGAAGTTCTGTGGGTCAGTGGAGACAAAGGCAAGGAGAAAGGATTAGTCTTCTGTATGTGCGATGGCTTTTTATTATATATTCTTTGTAAGGGAATTTGCTAACAAATGTATTTGCAGTCTATTGCAGAAATGCGATTGAGAAATGCATGCCTGATTTATACTATATCATACAACGGTGTCGCTTCGGTGCTTTTAGATCTGCTATTTTAGCGAGTAACAAGTGACCTTTCATCCTCACATTGACCTGACATGTCATGGCTGAGGGCAGCGGTAGCAGATCAGAGAAGTCCCTGATCTGAACAGACGGGAACACCAACCGGGTGTGTGGATGAGGGTGTGTGGATGAGGGTGTGTGGATGAGGGTGGGATTCTCCTCCATTTCCCTGGCATGCTGCCATGATCCTCATTACCACCAGCGCCAGTCCTGTGCCCCACTTTTCACCCCAACCCAAACCCTGCATATCTCGCACCTGCTGGGCGGACCACAAGAGAATAAGGAAGAGGGTGGATGGAGGGTGGGGGTGGGTGGGGAGGTGCCCTCTTGTCTGCACTGTCACTTCATGCTGACACGGTGTGAGGTGGAGTGACAGTGATCTCTACCGTAGCGTCTGGGAGCAGTCCGACCTCGCTGACCCCCTCCCAGACCAGTGGGATAGACGAGTGCTACCGTGTGTGAGAGAGCGAGAGAGAGAGAGAGCGAGAGAGAGAGAGAGAGAGGTCAGTGAGTAAGACTGGGGTCTTAGTGGAGTTTGATTCCCTCAAGTTATATACTATAGCAAAGTTCTGCTGTTTTACAAAAGTGGAATGCAATGTTTACCAATGAAACATTGAACAAATATCTGCCTGGTTAAAAACAAAAAGTATCAAAAAGTATTTCTCTACTCCGAATCCAAGTAAACCAATATGGGTCTGAGATCCTATAACTAAATGTAAAGAACTATATTTTAAGTATTTAATGCATCATACAAACGGACAGTATTTCATCAGTGTTCTGCCCTTACTATACGTTGGTGTATGGCTTGGCAGACAGTTAACATAATTCCCAATAAAGTTCCTTAGGCAGTGACTTGGTTTAACTTCTTTACTGGTGAATAAATTGTAAAACTGCAATACAGAAAATAGAAAACACAGACATTTGTGTCAAAGTGTAGAATCATAAACCAAACCATTTCTTTTGTATGCATCACAAGTTGCAAAAAGAACATGTACTCACTGTACTACTCAAATAATCAAATTACAGACATTTTAGAAAAGATTAAACAAACTTATAGGCATATTGCTTTAAGAGCCATAAACTTACAGACATAGACTTACAGACTTATCCTGTCCAAGGCCTGAGAGAAAGGAAACACTCAACCTGCAGTGAGTGAGCTCTTGACAGTGTGCTGGCTTGAACTGAACTGACTCTGACCAAACTAATCACCTCATTATCTACCCTGGTGAGTGGAGAGGCTGCCCAGGTGAGGAGAATTACTAATTAGTCAAAGGAACATTGGTCTCCATTACACATGCAAGGCTTAAAGGTAAACTACATAGAAAGTAAACAGCACACTCCCCGCATGGTATAATTGGTTATACCACTATACAGTCTCTTTTTGAAGAAGAAGAACAACTTCTGACACGGGTCTAGAGTACACTTTGGGAGTACCTTGTCGGATGACCTTCACGTCGACTTTCCTCACTTTTTTGTCGTGACTGGGAACAGCCTTGACGATGAGCCCTGTGGGCCATTCATTCCTTGTCACCTGAGAGTCCTTTAATAGCACGACGTCTCCAACTTGCAGGTTGGGCTTTTCGGCCTGCCATTTCCTCCTAGGCTGTAGAGTTGCCAGGTATTCCTGCTTCCATCTCTTCCAGAAGCTATCGGAGAGGACCTGTACTTGACGCCATTGTTTTGCATAGAGATCTTTCATTTCCGTTTTTCTCTCCAGCATGCGGCGAAGGGAAGCAAGACGTTTCATTGCCTGCTCTCGATTGTTCTGGAGACGTTGTCGAGGCGACCGGAAAGGTAGAGGGGCCACTAATGTGTTTGAATCATCTTGGAACATTTCCTTGTTCATTATTTGTAGGAAGGCTGCATCATCAGGAGACAACCCTGGCTTGTCATCGTTCTCTGTTCTTTGGAACACATGACTGCCGATGTCCATTTCTTGTAAATGGAAAGCCATCTCGTTTGAGCAATGCACACTGTTGCAAGGACTAGAGCAGCTGAACTTCTCATTGACATGGATGGTGTTAGAGCATGGGCTTAGGAAGGACTCACGGCCATTTTGGAGCACATTGGTCCTGAAGACGGAGATGTTGGCTGGCTTATGAGCTCCTCCCAGACACACTTCCCCAACTATGACCCACCCAAGGTCGAGACGTTGTGCATAGGGCGCATTGTCAGCTCCGTTGTATTGTTCCCTGACCTTATGCACTTGGATTACATCTCTGCCGAGAAGGAGAAGAATTGCTGCATTAGGGTCGACTGCTGGGATCTTGTCTGCCACTGAAGTAAGATGGGGGTAATGCTGAGCAATCTCTGGTGATGGGATCTCTGACCTGTCGTCAGGCATCATGTCACACTCTATGAGTGAGGGGAGAGAGATAGTACTTTTCCTATCCATCGACTCCACAGTGAAGTTGAAAGCGCGTCGTCCTGTTGTGTCCATGACACCAGAGCATGTCTTCAAGGTGTAAGGTGCTGAACTTGCTTTGATGCCAAAGATGTCAAAGAAACCCGTTTTGGCCAGGGAACGGTTGCTTTGCTCATCCAGAACTGCATACATTTTGACCGCCTTTTCTCTGTGACCAGCAGGATAGACTCTGACTAAGCACATTTTGGAGCAGGATCTTGGGCTGACTGCATTGCCACATATCTCAGTACATTTAGAGGTTACTGATGGGGCGAGGTCTTCCTCATTCTCCCCGCAATGATCTTCCTCAGCTGATAAGCTTTCCGTTATGAATGGGGCTGGCCCAGGGTGAAGTACTGTAGGGTGTCTTGAGCTGCCACACTGTTTACACTGAAGCACCTCTCTGTCACACTCCCTTGCCATGTGTCTGGTAGATGCGCAGCATCTGTAACATATGTGGTGTTCTCTTAGATAAGCCTTCCGCTCTTCTAATGGTTTGTTTCTGAAGCCACGACATTTCCGAAGAGGATGAGGCTTATTGTGTATTGGACACGTTTTATCCAGATCTTCCTCCTTCTTTTCTGAGGAGCTGTTCTTGGCTTCAGGTTCTGTAGCGACCTCAGTTCTTTTAACCGACACTGGCATTCTATAGCTTTGTTGGCCCGGTCTTTCTGTCCTAAGGTTTGTTGAGCTGGCACTGGTGACACAAGCGAAGCTAGGATCATTGCGAATTTTGGCTTCTTTCCAAATGAAGTGTACAAAGAAGGAAAAGGGTGGGTAAGGAACACGGTTGTCACTCTTGTACCTTGAACCAGCTGTAACCCATTTCTCTTGGATGCGGTAGGGGAGCTTGGTTAGGATGGGACTAATGCCATGGGCTGTGTCGAGATGATAAAGACCAGGTAAGAGAACATTCGATTTAGCTGCCTCTAGCTCGAGAAGAAGATCTCCAAACTCCCTCAGCCTTTCGTTATCATTGTTTGACATCTTGGGAAAATCCTCAAGTTTTTTAAGCAGAGCATGCTCAATGATTTCAGGTGCTCCGAATAACTCCTCGAGCCTCCGCCACACCATCTCTAGGCCTGCTCCCGCATTGTGGACGAACACAGCTCTGATCCTCTTAGCATGCTCTGCTGACTTAGGCCCGAGCCATTTTGAGAGCAAATCCAATTCTTCTCTTTCTGTGAGGTTCAATTCTCTTGTAGAGCTGGTGAAAGATGCCTTCCAGGCCCAGTAGTTTTGTGGTTTGTCATCAAACTGCAAAAGACCGGAGCTAACCATCTCCTTGCGTATTAGGTACTTGGCCAGGTCTGATGCCCCACTAGCATCAAAGGAGGTGTCTCCTAATGGAAGTGAGTGAGAAGGTCGGAGGTAATGAAATGTTTCTCCCCTGGACGGTGTCACTCTTGGTGTTGTGTCCCTCCTTCGGTAAGTTTCACTTTCATGGCCTGTCGCCTGACTTTGTAGAGGAGTAGTGTAGTGTTGTCTGTTCGGGTGGAATGATAAGTCTCTAGCTGAGCCTATATCATGGTTTTGTGGAGAAGCAGCCATCGCTGACTGGTAGTGTGGTCTGCTTGATTGGAGAGGTACATACTCAGTGCCACAGTCGCTTTCTTCCGTGAGCTGTCGCTCACATTCTTCATCACTGTCTATTGTTAGCTGGTGCATTGAAGAGGTAAGTATGGGCAGTTTTGCAGCATGGTGTGAATGTTTACTGTAGACTGCTTCATACTGTTGTCGCTGCTGCACTTCATACTGTTGTCGCTGCTGCGCTTCATACTGTTGTTGCTGCTGCGCTTCATACTGTTGTCGCTGCTGCGCTTCATACTGTTGTCGCTGCTGCGCTTCATACTGTTGTCGCTGCTGCGCTTCATACTGTTGTCGCTGCTGCGCTTCATGTTGTTGTCGCTGCTGCGCTTCATGTTGTCGCTGCTGCGCTTCATGTTGTTGTCGCTGCTGCGCTTCATGTTGTTGTCGCTCCAGCGTTATATAATGTTGCTGCTCCAGTGCTTTATACTGCTGCTGCTGCAGCGATTCATACTGTTGCTGCTGAAGCATTTCAGACTGTTGTTTCACGTACTCACTTGTGCGTTGAGCTGAGCTGAGTGACTTAGTTTTGATTTTGCTCCTGTGTGTTCCTTCACTTCCTTCTATAGCACCTGATTCTAGTGCATCTGCTTCAGCCGACGCAATTTCTGCAGCTTCCTCTGATTTTAGCAAGAGTAGATGAGCTTGTAGATCAGCTTGTTGTTTTATCATTTCTGCTTCCTTGTGTGCATAGGCGAGCTTGACACGTGCACCTTGCGCTTTAGCACGTGCTTTTGCTGCAGCAGTAGTGATTGATGAACGAGACGAGCTTGAGGCTTCCGAGACGGTTTTAAGCTCTTCGCCATCCTTTGAATGTGGCATGATGAAGCCAAAGGACTGCAGTGTTGAGCCACTTCTTTCTGCGAAGCCCGCTGAGCTTAGAGTCTTTTTACTGTTCTGCCCTTACTATACGTTGGTGTATGGCTTGGCAGACAGTTAACATAATTCCCAATAAAGTTCCTTAGGCAGTGACTTGGTTTAACTTCTTTACTGGTGAATAAATTGTAAAACTGCAATACAGAAAATAGAAAACACAGACATTTGTGTCAAAGTGTAGAATCATAAACCAAACCATTTCTTTTGTATGCATCACAAGTTGCAAAAAGAACATGTACTCACTGTACTACTCAAATAATCAAATTACAGACATTTTAGAAAAGATTAAACAAACTTATAGGCATATTGCTTTAAGAGCCATAAACTTACAGACATAGACTTATCCTGTCCAAGGCCTGAGAGAAAGGAAACACTCAACCTGCAGTGAGTGAGCTCTTGACAGTGTGCTGGCTTGAACTGAACTGACTCTGACCAAACTAATCACCTCATTATCTACCCTGGTGAGTGGAGAGGCTGCCCAGGTGAGGAGAATTACTAATTAGTCAAAGGAACATTGGTCTCCATTACACATGCAAGGCTTAAAGGTAAACTACATAGAAAGTAAACAGCACAATCAGCGCTGACCAAATATACTCAAAAGAGTTCCATATGCCAACAAACAAATAAATTAAATATTACCTGAGTAAATATGAGTGAAATGAGACCCATGTAATGTTTATGTGATACTTCTGCTTTATCATACATCCAATTGTAATTCATCATATATCATATCCTATCATAATTGTACAACTCATAATATCTCTATCATATTTTATCTAACAACAATCGTATCGTATTACTCAGTGGTTCTCAAAGTGGGGTCTGGGGACCCCCAAGGGTCCCTGAGGTTCCAGGGGGTCCTCAAAATCAGTTTAACCACATTAACCCTATATAAACAATCTTCAAGCTCACAACACATCACAATGCCACGTGTTGTGAGCTGTATCTGCTTTATGGTATATCAGTAAAGTACTGTACCATGATGGTATTAGTGTGCATGTTTTTTGATTTGACAGTATTCATTGCGCCAGTGTCCCAGAAATGCTAACAATTCCATGAAAGTATGACACCATTGACCTCTTCCAGACCACTGTCAGACCTTGACCGGACTGTCTGTGTCAGACAGGCCCGGCCTGCAACCTGTTCTAGCTGGACACTGGTAGAGAGTCGAGACCCCCTGATGGGCCCGGCAGGGGTCCTAACTCAGTCCTGACAACCTCTAGACGTCCAGAGAGAAGTCGGGGAGTGCAGCCACGCCGAGGCTAATGTCATGCAGCATATACAGTACATTCACACCGCTATCTTTTGTGACTCGCTAACATCACTCAAAGGCCATTGTTCTCCCTTCACCTTTGTCTGAGCTCCTGCTGAATACACACATTGTAGAGCGGTGCTTTCTCTGGAGTCTGCGTTGTGGTGTAAAGCTCCATATTCAGTCTGCGTTGTGGTGTAAAGCTCCATATTCAGTCTGCGTTGTGGTGTAAAGCTCCATATTCAGTCTGCGTTGTGGTGTAAAGCTCCATATTCAGTCTGCGTTGTGGTGTAAAGCTCCATATTCATGGAGTCTGCGTTGTGGTGTAAAGCTCCATAGAGTCTGCGTTGTGGAGTAAAGCTCCATATTCAAGGGAGTCTGCGTTGTGGTGTAAAGCTCCATATTCAAGGACACAATCGTGATGAAATTCAAGTCCCCGTTGCCTCTTCTCCTACGCTGAATTAGAAGTCAAAAGCAGAGTTTTAGAGAGAAGTGATTTGTGAGAAAATGTTAGGTTATGCCATAAAGAACTCTCTGCCCTCGGGTCCCTGAGGAAATGCCTCAGGCGGCCCTCTACACCAACAAAAGACTCCAAAGTTAAGTGGAAACACTTAGTTACTTTTTCAATCTTTTTCGCCATCCTCACACTTGAACTTTCTCTGTCTCTCTCTCTCTCTCTCTCTCTGCTCACATGCGTCTGCTTATAACTTGCACAAGCACCACAGTCCTTTCTGGAGAAAACATCGATATGTTACAGCTGTATCTGTTTGACAAAGCCTAGTTAGGCTGCTACCCTTAATGCTCCGTATATAATGATGTTGCCTGCTTCAGCACAAGGTAAGACGAATGGAATATCTCCTCAGCTCTTGTTTAAGCAAGTCCCTCAGACGACACAGTGACACGCGGCTTCCAATTACCTGCCTTGATATCAATGTTGTGCTTAGAACAGAGACTTGACTCCACTTAAGGCAGATAGTTTTTCTCTCCAAGGGTCTTAACTGTGGCCCTTTTATGTGTTTCCATGTTATGGATGGTTCTTAGATTCTCTGAGACTAACTTTGCTCACCTCTTTGGATGGGACTCAGTGGGAGCCTGTAACGGTGCCTCATGGCAGTTTAGCGATAAAGGATGTGGTTGTAGGTACTAAATGTGTGGAACAGTGGATTGGACCCTGACTCCTGCTCTGTTGCGTGCACAGCATACACCAGATTACAGGCAGGCAGTGTATCTTACTTTGCTTGTTCAGAATTTCTATGTTACACTCTTAGTATGTGCTTGGGTATTCTTTCTAGTGAGCCAGTATACTGTACATTCCATTTGGCTATTATGTAAATAGGTAATTTGTAGGAATGTATCCATGTCTGTTTGTCGTATATACACTGAATGGTGAAGTAGAGTGTACTCATAACTGCTGTAATGGCCGTATATGTGCATCACAGGATATGAGGGCCAGAGCTCCCTGGTACATCACTGTGTACCATATGAAGGTTAAATTGTTCCCGCAGCTGGCCTGGGTTCAAATCCGACTGAAAGCCCTTTGCTGCATGCAATCCCCTCTCTCTTCCGCCTTTCCTTTCTCTCCACTCACTGTAAAATCTGAAAGAAATATCTTTAAAAAGCAAGAGTGCATGAGAGCCCCCTTGTCGCCGTAATGCACATTCGTCTCAGGTGTTAAGTGTACTTTTATCCCAGCTGTGGTGTATTCTTTTAGGGGAGTACCCCAAGGCACTCCGTAATAGACCCATGGGTCCTCTGTGGTGTACTTGTTTATTCTAGACTGGCTTTTAACGCCCGTAGCAGTATTGCATACCCTGTAGTTCCAGTGTACAGGAGGGGGCTATAAGTAACTGAGTCAGAATGGACAACAGGCCCTATGCCTCAGCCGGACCAATTAGGCAGCAAAGCAAGACTAATGACTGTGGTTAACTTGGCCTCTGAAGAATGGAGCTGTCCCTATTGGACTGCGTAGCGCGTTGATTGAGTGGGTGTGTTTGTGCGCGTGCTAGTGCATGTGTATGCTAATGTGTGTTTGAACCAAGGTTTGTGATGACAAGCATATGCTAGGGGTGGGTGCGTCCACCCATAACCTGGCCTTTCTTTCTCCAGAAAATATAACACACCACCTTTGTGCCACCTTGCAAGCCCACACCTGATTACACAGTGGGGGCGACGGGTGGATGGATGGATGGATGGATGGATGGATGGAGTAGGGAGGGGGGGGGGGGAATGAATTTCTATAATTGCCTCCCTATTTAACGAGCTAATTAAGCACTGTGTTGCAACCTGAGGCGTTATTGAAATGACTCAGTCACAGTTCAGTAATGCCTCTAATAGAGGGAGGCAGGAAAGGGAGCTGGGGAGGGAGGGGGGACGGAGGAAGGGGGGAGTGATGAAGGAGACAGGAGGATGGCGGGTGGGACAAATTAGACGGAGCTGAAACAGTTGTGTGTAACAAGCTCCCTGCTGTATTCCCTTCACATAGACGGGAGAGCCGTGGAAGGCGTTCAGACAGACAGGCCTGGAAGTGGCCACACAGCTGCAGATGCTATTGGTCTGCGTGCTCAATGACAACGCTAGGGGACGACGCTTCCAGGAAACTGCAGCGAAAATCCCCCCCCCCCCCATCGGCACCCCCATGTCATCACTTTTCACTAGCTCTCATCTGTAGCTGTGCAGAAAACTGGGTCATTATTTGCCAAAGCCATTTAAGCCTAAGCAAGAATACCTACTCCCCGTGTAAGAATATTTGAACAGAGAAACGCACCAGAGTGCCTTGTTGACTGGAGAGAATGAGACGCTCCCTGAGTGAGCACATCCTAGACCAGGCTGAACGTGTGTGTGTGTGTGTGTGTGTGTGTGTGTGTGTGTGTGTGTGTGTGTGTGTGTGTGTGTGTGTGTGTGTGTGTGTGTGTGTGTGTGTGTGTGTGTGTGTGTGTGTGTGTGTGTGTGTGTGTGTGTGTGTGTGTGTGTGTGTGTGTGTGTGTGTGTGTGTGTGTGTGTGATAGTTGTGTGTGCAGGTGTTAAACTTTCTACTAGAGACTCGTTGCCGTACTGTGTGGGGCAGACTTTTTCCACTCGGCTCAGCTGTAGATTTTTCTACAACATCCTGTGGAACTCGGCTTTCTTTCATCAGGAGACATTAAAATGACACCCGATCAGCCACAGGCTCCCCTCAGCCAGCTTTATATTTCCTATTAATGGTAGATCATTAACATGGCGGGGCATGTCGGGTAGTATGCAGAAGGCATAGTGTGTCTTGGACCAAGTAAGAGAAATTAGCAATTTCAGTCACATAGTATAATGTTGGCATAGTCATAAGCTGTATAGGCCCATTTTTTAGCGAGAAGTAAGTGTGCAGCACGTCTAAAAGATTGGTGTTGATGTAGTGTTTAGTGTGGGGGTGTTGGGCTTTGGAAGCACTCTCTGGCAGACCTTGATGGTACACTGCCACCACTGGTCTGATGCATCCAAAGTGTCAATGAAAGGAGGATAGCGGTGAGTGGAGCCGTCAGCTACCTGCTCTTTGCATTTACGCAGAACATGGCGGCACCCTGATTTCTCCCGGGAGCTGCAAATTGGATCGACCAACCTGTTGCCATGACCCCCGTAGTTCCGCTGATATATCTACCACTCAAAAAGAAAAGAAAAGGGAATAAAACACAGGAGAGGGATGTCTGTGGAGGGTTGTGGGGGGGGGGTATCTTCAATAGAATTTTAATTTGCTCCATTAAGTTATGCAAATATCGCAGAGCAGCTGTTTGAATTGGACTGTTAAATTGCTTACCCAAGCATCGCAATGTAGGCTGTATGTAAATGCAGGTGTGCACTAATTGAAATTCAATATCCTTCTCGTCAGCGCTGGTTACTGGCCTTCTCTGCTGAGCCCCCACCACCCCTCCTCCTCCGCTTCTATGCCCTCCAACCTTACCTAAGTGGGTCTTTAATTTAAAAGTAAGAGCATTAACTTTTCTTTTTTCAAACAGGCTAGATAAAGTAGTCCTTGCCTGCAAATGAGTTAATGCCTAGATACACACATACACACACACGCGCGCAACAAATGCATGTACCTGCACATTTAACATGCACAGCACACATGTGTACACGCACACGTGCATCCTCCCACGCACGCTGGGAGATCAATAAACAGTGGTATTGAGGCATCTCTTGAGGTCTGTGTCTGGCTCAGTGTGATGGTTGATGTATTTGTTCCTTCCTAGAGGAGGTCAATCAGTGCTTAGCCTTAGGCTAGCTCCACTTTGGGCGCTTCAGTAACATGGGTCCATCTCTTTTGTAAACCTAATATACATTTTCAGTCACCAATTTTATCCAGTCAGAAGAGAAAACCCTTTCATTAGCTTCAATTTTATAGTGTTCCAGTACAGCTTTATCTGCAATTGTTTTGTTTTAGCACTTTAAATCTACAGTTGATTTTGTCGACTAAAACATATTTTGGCAGGCCTTGATGGTGTCGTAATGGCAGATTTTACACTTGGTTGCATGCTGAAAATAGCCGATCTACAAGCTCAAGTAGGTCTGTTATTTGCATCTGCATGTCTTCAGAATGCAAACAAGCATACAGTACAATGTATGTACTATGGAATCTCGTCAACACTAGTGCCTCCCTAACATTTTAGTCTAGTTATTTGTTGACTAAATTGTTGGTACATTTTCCTGTCAATTGTTTATTGTTAATCCTGTATGTCTGTATGAGTTCTCTCTGTTGTCTAGAGGAAATTGTTATCCAGTCCTGAAAAAGTATTTTCCGTTCACTAAATGAGAGAGATGGAGACTAGACTAAAATGTTAGGGAGGCACTAGTGTTGACGAGATTCCGTAGTACATACATTTTACTGTATGCTTGTTTGCATTCTGAAGACATGCAGATGCAAATAACAGACCTACTTGAGCTTGTAGATCGTCTATTTTCAGCATGCAACCAAGTGTAAAATCTGCCATTACGACACCATCAAGGCCTGCCAAAATATGTTTTAGTCGACAAAATCAACTGTAGATTTAAACAAAATCCACTGTCCCCCAACAGGAGTTGGGGGACAGTGTACACAACTTTGTGTAACTCTTCTTAATTAATGTTGAGGCTGCCAACTCCAGAGTGTGTGGTCTTCTCTTTTGGTCTAGCTGTATCTGTGTCTCTGAGCTTGAAATTTATGGCAAGTCATGTAAAACATTAGAATGCACACAGTGACAGCGGGCTGTCCAGACCCCGCTCACTGGGGAGTGACAAAGATGACCTGCGATTGCTTGAATGCGCCAATCAAAACAGGATCACCGTCTTAATTACTGCCTTGGCTACAAGGAAGCCATCCTTTAAAGAATCTGATTAGGACCAGGCAAACCAACATCTGTTGTCAGCACTACGTCTAGTGGGCATAAGCCGATGAAGAGTTATGGGATTTGGCAGGAGCACTTATTTATAATACCAGAGCAGTCCTGACAGGTTGAGTTAAAAGGTTTGTTTTTCTGTAAGTAATCCGGATGTCTTTAGGGTCCATCAGAGGTGATGTACAGTATTCGTCTGTGCCTTTTAAAAAGAATCAATACAAACAAAACATCTAGAAATTATTTCATCGCATCCTCTTTATAGCCGACTCTGTAGTAATCCCATGTTTATTTTATGGGCCAGGATTAGAGTTTTTAAGTGTCTTCTAAATTAGAGGTCTGGTTTAACACCATTTTAATATTCTGTTTAGATGCTCAATTAGATTTGTAATTGCTCCTCAGGCGTGATTATGTTTCTATTGGCTAAGCTCATTAATACGCTGGGATGCTAGTCTAGTGGCCAGCAACGCAGTAAAAATGAAATTAAACTCTCGCACTGGGCTCAGGCTGGGGCCGGAGCCGCATCAGCAATAGTGCATGGATGGGTGTACTGTATGACGTCAGCACTTTAAAGATGAAATATATAGGAAAATGGTCTGCCTTAGCATATTAGCTTTTACATTTTAATACAGATTCAAATGGCGGCTATTAAAATTCACAACACAGTTTCAAACTGAAGATACAGTTTAGTGTAATATGTTGGCTCAGCCCACCTATATATGTAATATAGGTGTGGAGTGATATATTAAAGTCAACAGGGGCTAAGGAACCTGGTTTACTATGAGGCTGAGAGTCATAAGGAACAGGGAAAGGGAAATGCTCATGAGTGATGAAGATTCCTCATTTCTTTCTGTCCTTTATTTCTTCCTTCCTTCCTCTCTCTCCTATGTCTTCTATCACCACTCTGTCCAGCACGGTGTGTTATTATAAAGATGGCTGCCAGACTCACTGGCCCAGAGAGTCCAGCACGAAGGCCTGTGAAGAGAGCCAGATGTCTCGGCCGACTCCCCTGTATAATTTAGTCATGCATTCCTTGAAGGTGTTGGAATAACACCTGCGGCAGGAGCTCTCTTTCTGTCGGTCTCATTCGTCATTCTCCCGGTTCCTCTGGCAATGTCTCCTCGCTCAGTCAGTGGAGTGGAGGCCCAGGTGGTTCAGCCCTACGGTTACTGTGCTAATGCACTTCAGCACTCAGACAGCACTTTGAAAATAACAAAGACTTCATTCATTTCCACTGCGAGATGGATCCCAAGGAAATTAAGTTCATTGTTGAACTTGTCAGTCCTACTGCACTGTCTTAGTGAAACAATTGCAATATGGCATGCAAACCTCGCACCTTTGGGGGGGGGGGGGGGGGGGGGCGGGGGGGGTGCGCCATTTTGCACAGTTTATCTATTTTATTCTGACCTTGTTTATGGTGAGAAGCCTACTTGTTGTATTTCACACAAGTAGCCTACTCAAGTAGGCTTAATAAATCCCATTTTGGCGAACTGACAGAGCTCTAGCACTGTGCACTAAACACTCAAACACCAACTTTATACACTTGATGCAGATCTAATTTGTAGGCCATCACATTCATTCACATGTATTCCCTATTGCAATTGTCATTCTCAATGCCTTCTAAATAAAGGAAGGCACTAAAAGCTTGTCATCCATATTTTGCTTGGTAACAAAACCCCTTTTACTTCAATCCATTTAGCCACCTTTTTTTTATAGAACAAGCCTAATTAGCAGATTTTGTTTCCATTATATGGACTCATCTGAACACACAGATGAGTGTGAGATGTCTGTTATTTCTGAGTGGTTGTCACACAGAAATGACTCCTCATATGTATTCTACCATTCTCCCAGATTGGCTTTTTTTTGTGGTCATTTTACGGTTTTGATAAAGCTGTCAGGGGTATCCTTTTACATACTCCACGAGGTAGTTTGTTTTGATACAATTGCAGTTCACTGGGTAATGACTTTGCATTAAAAGTTACATATCTATCCCTGTGTTGAGTGCCAACTCAGTGAGCGTTTGGTGTGAGCTGTAGCTTCACTAGCTTGCCAGCCTTGTGACGCTTGCAAAACACCCCATTTGATAACAGTCTGATTCTTTTCCTCTTTTCTTCTGCTGCTTAGTGCAGGCATAAACAAACAAATTGTCATATTGAGTACGTCTTTGAAAACTTCAGAAAGTATTTCTCGTGTTGGAATGCCAACAGTTGTGGGATGCCCGCCCAGCCTTGGCTCTGCCTCTTTCCCAGGAGGGTGAAACCATATTGTTGAAGCCACACTTTTAATGGACATACGTTAGTGTTTTTGGTGTGGCGGGGGGAGCGCGGCCTCCTGAACACCGGTCTGCTTTACTCATTCTACAGCTACATCAGAATACCTCATTAATTTCTGACTTTCCTTTTGCTATGGGCACATCATCAAAAGGCTCGGAGTGAAAATGTCATTTCAAAGATCAGCTTGATTGTTTTATTATTGCCGGTCATGTTTGCGCTCAGCCATTGCTGGAAATTGTTGTAAAATTATACCCGTGGTGAATGAGGTCAGTCAGGCCAAATGTTACGGTATTGATGTTTCTTTGTTAGGAAGTCGTGCTACTTTACATTTGCCCTCAGTCCTATGTTGTAGTGTCTAGACCATGTATATAAATCCATATTTTTAAAAGTCAATATTCAATCCTCTTTATGCTGACCTTTTAATTTAACAAGAGATTCATTTAATGGCAAAGAGCTATTGCATTCCTCTGTGGATGATTTGTTCCTGTATATAGATTTTGTGAATGCAGTAATGAATCAATGCAATCTTGTCTCAAATTGTAACACATTTTCTTTTCTTTCTCTTCATACAATTTCCCCCAATGGGACAGTAGGAGTATTTTAATGACTTATCTACTCTGTGGATGGCTTTGTTACGTCCGGTGCTGCAGTAGCCTCACAAAGTGTATGGTTTACAGCTGGCCTTGGCCATGTAGAGAGTAGAGACCCTGCACAGGGCTTTACAATGAGAAAGGGGTGCTAAGACTTGGCCGTGATTTAATCGATTACCAGCGTGTTATAATGACGAGAAAATCCCGCCTGGAAACACAGACAAAGCCCCAAACCAAGCAGTGCAGGAATGTCTCTTCATTGCCAATTTGGTACCTACAACTACCCTTACACAATAATGGTATTGGAAGCGGTGATTGGTTTTTGAAAGCATTTCCTGGAAATGCTTTAAAAAACTGTAATTTATTGTTGTTTTTTGACATGGCTAAGAACATTCTTGCAAGGCTCATCAAAGGAAATGGCCTGGACTAATGAATTGAGTTGTGCAAATCACTGCTATACCTGTCCCTTGTTATCCGTGTCTGTGTTCCTTCTGTTTCTGACTGCTGTGCGGGATATTATTCTCCAGCTCCTAAATGTCTTCCATATTGCTGTTCCATCAAGCCTTTTGCCCGCACGCTGTTGAATTTCACGTCTCGCCCCGATAAAAGCAATTATTGTCCGAAACCCCTTTTGCCTACATGCCTTTAATTGATGGAGGCTCGTTTCACTGCCAGGGACCTTGCACGGTCGGCTATTTTGAAATGAAAAAGCCATTTGGTTAATTTAATTGACAGAGGCAGACAAACCCACATGCCCCTAGAAAATGGAAAAAAGAAAAACATCCATTTAGATATTTCTAACAAGGGCCACTATAATGTTTCCTGCAGGACACCTTGACAAAGAGCCAAATTCATTATCCTCATCTCTAACACTACAATTCTAGTTCCTTCTCATTAACCAAATGAAGCCTAGCGTCCCTGTTTGGAGCATGTCATAATAGGCGAAAATAGTTGAACATTTGGCGAAAATAGCAGGTCTGCAAGCTCGTAGAGGGGCTGTTTTCAGGGAAGAGATTTAGTGTAGTGGGGAAAAAAGCAGGAGGCCGAGAACAGACCCTTGGGGGACCCCGGTCAATTTCTTCTGACCTCAATTTCTCATTTATCAGTGGTAAAAGGATCTAGTTCCACATTTATCCCTTGAGCTATTTAATTGTGTTTACTGGCAATATCCCTTTGACTAATGAAAACTGAAAGTAAATATTTGAAACAAAATCATGCACTAATTTCTCAGTTCTCAAGTGTCAGTTCTCAATGCGCATGCAGTACCGCATGCGCATTGCCAGTCGGTAACACACACACACACACACACACACACACACACACACACACACACACACACAGTGGTCCGGTTGCGTTTAGCATTGATGCCTACATACAATGCCTACTGTTCAGTTTCACAATACACCCAGCACACTGACACAAACACATTGAATTGCAGCTGGCTTATTTCTCTCCAGTGTTATATTGACAATGGATAATAGTATAAGCTGCCATGTATTCTGTATCTGTAGCATCAAATAGGTATAGAATACATACTGTATGGAGTGGCATTATTTTGTGTACAATAAATCACAGTGAAAAGCAAAACCGGCAGATCATTTCATAGCAACCACAGTGAACAGTAAACGGGCAGCGAGGGGTTGGACAGCATAGTGTGATAACGCACTTCGATCCATTCAAGACATTTATTCTGCTAATAGCATGTACATGTGGAAGAAAATAATAGCATGAACATTTGTGTATGTTATTTACGAAATGTTGAGTGTTCAGTAAGAGCATACTTTGATGCAAATGGGGGCAAGGTGAAGCAAGAGAGAGTCCAATAAAAACCAACGTCTACATAGTACTGTACCTACTGTACGTACAGCTAGAACTAGAGACGGGGAACTGGGAAAAAGTACTGTAGGTGAATCATCCTTCAGGTCAGTTTTATTCCTGTAAATGTATTAACGTAATTCACAATGACCGTTATGACTACAATGACAGTTACAATGGGCTATATGCAGCCAACACTTCCACGTTCAGTTTGGGCCGCCGGTGCGCTTCCTGTCGGCAGCCACTCATTCACTGTGAACGTACGGTCGTGATTTTGTAGGAATAAAGTTCAGTTCTTTAAACCACACTTTTTCATTTGATTATGTGATGGCGTAGTTTTTCATAGTTTGTATTATTTGTGTTGCGACGTTGACATGATGACATGAGGTAGAAACGTCTTAAACTCCTGTTAAAAAAAACGGGAGTTCTTCCAGTTGTTACACTGCTGTGTTTAACAGCTGGAGAAGAAGTAGGCAGGGAGAGACCGCGGCTTCACAGAGAAAAAGTCCTTCTGTCCAACTGAGACGAGTGGACAGACACACTGGACTGCAACAATCAGGAATCATCCCGTTTCACCCGTTGTTAACTCAAACTGCCGAGGTTTACCGTAAATGATGTGCGCAGCACTCGGTTGTACTGAAAGTCTGAAACACCACAGAGTAAACTTGAGAAAGGAGTTAAACTTGGCTGAGTGCCACAGTGGTATGTTGATGAACTGTCCTGTCGCTTTTGGAAGGTGGTTTTACTGCGTTTGGAAGCCATGTGAAATAATATTTAATAAAGCTATGAAAAAGCGGTCTCTCTACCTACTTATTCTCCAGCTGCGGAAGGACGCTATATACTCACACCAGTCCTTCTAGTGGTGCGGGTCCACGGCAGAATAATCAAATACTGTATGTCAAATAGCCAAAGTGCCGACATTTTTATTATAGGACTCTTCAGGTTATGTGGCAAAACATCTCAAGTCACAATGTCACATAGCATGGGCTAGTCATACAACAGATCACATTCTGATGAGTGCTAAGAGCAATAAGCTGTCTCACATTCCTGGGTCATTAGGGAGGAGTTGTACCTATCAGGATGAATAACAAATGAAAGATTAAGTCCTTGTCATTACTATGCCAAATAAACCTATTAAATACATTTATAGAACCTCACAGTGAATATAATACGAGTGAGTTCAATACAATACCATACAGTTCAATACGATCACAAATTTATGTAAAGGAATAAGCTGCCATGTTTTGGGCTGACAGACCTTTTCCTCTGTGAAGCGGTGTCTCCAGCTGTTATACCCAGCAGTGTAACAAACTGTTTCCAGATTGTGTGAGAGAAATAAGCAACCAGGTCTATGAAAAGAAGCCACTCCACAAATGAGCTACTATACACTTATATTTATACTCTTAAGACTATACATTGGCAGCTACTTGAGAATAACAGATCTACAAGCTCACAATGCGTCGTCGTGAGCTTGTTCTGATATTTTCCTAAATAGTTTTTGTTTTATACAAATAAAAAATAAAACAAGCCCAAAAAACTGCAACCTGCAACTAGAAACTAAACTTTAATGAAAAACAAGCCCCAGGTCGCTTATAACAAGTGGACATGCCAACACTGTACTGGTAACAACTAGAGAAATGTTTAAATGGAGATTTAAGACGTTTCTACCTCATGTCAACGTCTCAACACAAATAATACAAACTATGCCATCACATAATCACATTTGTGGTTTAAAGAACTGAACTTTATTCCTACAAAATCAAGACCGTATGTTCACAGTGAATGAGTGGCTGCCGACCGGAAGCGCACCAGCGGCCCAAACGGAACGCGGAAGTGTTGGCTGCATATAGCCCATTTAGACTTATTTCACACTTTTTATTTTCACGTTTCACATTTTTCTCCTCAATTAAATTAAATTAAAACAGCTACTGCAAAGTAAGCTGGTGAAGTGAGTGTTGGGTAGTGACAGTATCAGTGACACTTAAATCGTGACAATTAATTCACACTAACATCACCCCCGTGGGAGTTGGAAATGCAGGAGATCACTGCAGCAATAGAGATGTATATTTCCACCGACATGTGTTGTTATTGTTGCATTTCTTCTATATTTACTGAACGTCAAAGAGGTTTGATTGTTCCGACGAAGGTTGTTTGCCTGAAAAATCCTTACAAATGTTATCTCAAAGCTTTATCTCATAGCAATGTTGCGGTGAAGGTGGATCTTACCTTTCTCTTAATGACTGCTCAGCCCTGGGGTGCATTCTGCTCATTTAAGGTGTGCATGCAGAGTTTGCAGACTTCTGCTTTTCAAGAAATGTGAAAAGTAAATGTGAAAAGTACCTTCTTAGACGTTCCCTGGTTTCTTTCTGCCTCAAACGTGTTCCGAACCCAGGGTTATGTGAGCACTTAAAAGCCATATAGTGACTGTGTACCTTCAGTGAAGTGTCTGTGCGTTTCCACACTCTGGTGGTTCAGTATATCCACATTCCCTGTGTCCTCTCATACTGTGGCCTGGGCCTCCAGTGTCAGCACATCAGGGATGTTTTAATGGGGTTTGCTTGAAAATGACTGTATCAAAGCTCGGAGTCTGAATGATAGGTCTGAATAATTCATTTTCACAATAGAATTTCTACTGCCACAATTTTCTCCCTTACCACCCCTTTTCTTTTAACCCCATTCTCTCTCTCTCCCCCCCTCTCTCTTTCCTTTATAACCGTACCCTACTTCAGTTGTCCACGTTTTTGCCACGATACTGCTCTCACAACTTTTGTTCTCTCTCTTACTCGCCTCAGTGCCTTCTTGCCGTTTCACAGAATCGGTACACTGTGATGAATAGCTATCTGCCTTTTGCACATTGTTGATTTGTAATTGGGTAAAGCTAGCAACTAAAATAGTGTTTTTCTCTACTTCTGGTTCACCTACATATTCAATAAACCCAAAACACGTATTTATTTGTTTGTAATTATAATTGGCATTGACATCAGTATGACAAGGCTCTGGCCTTGAATCAATTCATCCCACAATGGAGTTCCTTGGCCATTTCTGTCAACACTTAGTATTCCCAAGACCAAACATGCATTGTTTTCCACTGATGTTGTAGAGGCGTCTGGCTACGAAAGAGGAACAGAAATGCTGCTTTTCTTGGCTATTGTGTTGACAATGGCAAAGTTGAATGCTACTATTCAATGCCAGTGCTGCATCTTGTCATTTCTTTCCTTATTACTTTAATTGTTGTTGTGTGAATAGACCCCACGCACGCACGCACGCACGCACGCACGCACGCACGCACGCACGCACGCACGCACGCACGCACGCACGCACGCACGCACACACGCACACACGCACACACACGAGCACATAACACAACAAGAGTACACACTATTAGAACACAGTGAGCTCCTCCTTCACTAATAGGGTTACAAACCTTCCTCCTCTGCCCTGCTCAGGCTTTCTCTCCTCATTTGCTCTGGTGTAATTGAATCTGGGCTTGGAGTTTAGCACGGGGAATAGAATGAGTAGCATGTCCTCTGGGCTCATCCGTTCATTTCAAACTCTGTTGCTCTTCCCTTTGTATCTTTGTCATTGTGGGTGTCTTTTGTTCCACAGAGGCGAGCCACACGCATCCTACACTCACAAGTCAGTGTCTAAATACTTCCCTCTACTAGAGACTGAGGACAATCTCACAGCTTTCATTGCTAAAAATGGCTGAAAAATAGAATAGATTGGGCAGTGACAGCCCCCTTTCAAAAAATAAATGTTCAATGTTTTTCTTTATTAAATGGACAATAAAGACAGACAAGTGTACCTCAGATTAAGACGGGTCAAAGGGGAAATAAAATACAAAATAATAATAGGACAAAATTACATAATACACAAAACAGACAAAAGCCAAAGCTACAAATGGACACATACAGGCAGATTCATCACAGCAAAGACATCCAACATCATATGACCAAGTTTACAATGCAATATCTGGAATTCAAACATTAAGGGGTTTAGTCAGCTGATCAATAGGGAAAAGGCTCCTAGTAAAACACTCTAGTAAATGTATCAGTGTGTAATGTATGTAATCTTTTCTAATTTAAGAAAATGCATGACCTCGCAGAGCCACCTTCCAATAGAGCGTCGCAGTCCCGCCCCCTACCCTGGACCAGGAAATGAATCCCAATGCATTTTTCCCATAGACATTTCTTAAAGTATTTATTTAAAGACGGTTACGCTGTGGACAAAGCCAACTCGAGTCGTGACAACTCATGACAACACAAACAATATTTTGGACCAAACAAATAATTACAAAGAAGAAAAACAACAAAAGAAGTAACCTGCCGTTTTTTTCTTCTTTCTAATTATTTGTTTGGCCCAAAAAATTGTTTGTTGTCATGATTTGTCACGACTCGAGTTGGCTTTGTCCGCTGCGTAAACGTCTTTAAATAAATACTTTCTGAAATGTCTATGAGGAAAATGAACGGAGAATCATTTCCTGGTCCCTGGTAGGGGGCGGGACTGCGACGCTCTATTGACCCTGCTGTTTGAGTACGACCTATTGACCCTGTTGTTTAGAGCTGGGCCATTCACACTGAGCAGTAAGATGAACACACACACACACACACACGGTCACACTCACTAGCTATCACAACAAATGGATTGTTGCACCGCTCATTTCGCACGTGTGATTTTACCACTTGAAACCTAGTGTCCATATTCTGGGGGACAACACTGCTACCGAGAAACATCATCGATAACTAGTACGCACATACGCAAAATCGCGCTCTCCCACTTTTTTACGGGCACATTTCTGACACCATCTTTAATTTTTCCATCTCTTGTCTTCCTGCCTCACACTGTTCAGTATTATCTCTTTCCCGGTTGTTCCGTTTTCTCAAATTATACAGTTTGGGCTCAACTTGGGCTCATTTTCTACCAGCGTCAGCTTGACTAGGCTCTGTGAAACACACTGTGTTAAGTGATATAGCGTGATTTGACACTGGGGTATAGACTAGAGTTTGACCACATTTCTTGTCTCGGCATACAAACGGGCTTAAATCTAACACGCACACACACACACACACACACACACAGACACAGACACAGACACACAGATAGATGGAAGGGTGCATTTCCACAGGGCTTTCAAAAATTACCTCCAAAACAAGTTGAACTCACCCTGCTAAGAACCCACAAACTATAATGCATACACATTCATTTTTTTGGGGTGATTTGTCAAATAGCCCATCTGGCAATATACTTACAGTAGCTCCTCTATTTTTGAGAGAGAGAGAGAGAGAGAGAGAGAGAGAGAGAGAGAGTTTAGGCTTTATTAGGCTTCAGTGGTGTTTGGACAGCCAGAAGAGTGGTACTAATAGGGTGGAATGATGCAGAGATGGACAGAGAAGCCCCCATGGAGCTCGTCTCTCTTTTACCATCTCGCTCCATCTCAATCATTCTCCCCTCCTCCTGCTACCACGGCCACACGGGGCCCAGGCTCTTTAATTTTGCCACCGTTTTCTGTGAAAACACTTTGCCTCAGCGGGGGGCTGTACCTCTTATCCAGTAATTACCACTCCACAGTCATTGTATGACAATAGCATCTAGTTTATACCTGTAGATCTGCTATTTTCACTTTATCTGTTCACTTTCCTTATCCCTTGTCTCTTCGTCTTCTCTCTCTCTGTCTTCAGCTCTCATGCTCTATCTCTCTGACCGCTCTCTCTTTGTTGGCCCAATTGCAGTACGGTGCATGTCCAGCATTTTTGCCTCAAAGGTTATAGACGTGAGCAGAAAATTGGCCTCATGCTGCGTCCTCTGCCCCTCATGCCACCCCACCGCCCCCGTTGCCCACACTCACCCCACACACTCTCCACGTCTTCCCCAGAAAGCCCACCCCTGGCTACCGTCCCTGTCCCGGGGGTCAAAGGTGGACCGTTACCTGCCAAAGCACTCAGCTGAGATGTGAAGTGACTCGAGCAGAATTGTGGCACTAAAAGGTTTTTAATAACTTTAAAATCCAGCCCAAAATACTCTTTTTTTTTCTTTCATTTGAACAATTCCACCCCCTCCCGTTTTCCTGAAAGCATAGTGCACGTCCATTATCATGGAGCACTGTCGTGGTCCAGACAATATTTGAAAGTGAATAGAACATGAAAGCGTGTGAAAGGGCCCCTGTGAGTCTTTGTTTGCGTCTGTATTTCACATTAGTTGCGAGTAGTGCGTTGCTCTCAGCCATGGTTGTAATTAGCAGTGAAGGCCGCAGCGATGAGGCCCGGGCTGGTTTTCAAGGTTATCCAGTTGGTCTACTAAACTCAATAAGTCATTATTCTGCTCTAGTAACTCTTTAATTTGACAGTCTGAATAAAGCTCCTTTCAGTTAGTACTTACTCAACTGATTGATTTCTTTTCTTTCTGTGTGTCGGTGTGTGCGCGCTTGTAGATTTTAATTTTTATGCTCTTTTTGCGGGAGACAAATTGCCTTTGAGAACAACAAAGATTTCATTAGTCCGTACTTCAGATGGATGATGCGGCTCTGCGTGGAGCTTCCATCACCAGTCTACGCCGTGGGTCCCGACTGACCCGTGACCATCCTCCTCTCTACTCACTTGAGTCATCATTTCACGTTTGCCCATCTAATATTCACCCCATAGAAAAGTGATTAATATTTTAGCGCTACAATCCAGAATCAGACATCAGACGATCAACATGAAATAATCATTTTCCATTTGTTCCACGGCACATCGATAATTCATATCACCGCCCCCGATTTTTTTTTCTTCAAATTTTATTCCCTCCCCTCTCTTTGTTTTCGTCTTGCAGTCTAATCGTCTCTGCCCCGCTCGGGTCTTTTAGTCAGGGACCGAGGCTGTATCCCCGTTGCCATGGTGATTTGGGGGGCTCTGGCTGGGTCTCCAGGAAAGACCAATTCACATCTCGGAGGCTCCTAATATAGAGGAAACGGGGTGTGAAATTAAGATTGTAGGGCAAACATAGTCAGACATTTTTAGAGCAAATTTCTGAGATATGGTGTTTTGTTCATGTTTTTGTTCAAGGAGATCTATGAGCTTAACAATTGTTTATTAATTTGTCTTACTTGACAGCTACACAATTCATTTATGTACTGTACATCTACTTTGTTGTTTCTTGACCTTAAAATGTCTTAAATGTGAA
>NC_136793.1:24508306-24550907 GCF_951216825.1 Electrona antarctica
TGTATGTCTGTTTCAACCACTCTCTAGAGCCAGTCTGGATACTTTGGATGGTTCACATATAGAAGTTGCAGAGAATCCCAGAGCCCATGTCAATCCTGTTCAGCATGCGGAGGAAGAGACATTGCTTCGCTGCCTTAACGATGGTTCCCAAATGTGTGTGTGCGTGTTCATATTAGAGCATCTACTGTAGACAGGTACTTGGCATTATCCCTGCCTATCACTTTTCTCATCTCTCTCTCTCTCTCTCTCTGCACACCATTGTACTCTGGGACACTACCTTTCTCTAACAAGCCTGTCGACCTGAGCTCTCTTGGTATGGAAACAAGGCTAAGCTCGGGCTTGGCACATTTTTCACTGGCCAAGGCGTAGGTTTCCTTATACAATATACCTTTGCAGGCCTGGCTGTAGATAATTTAGTATGCCATCCATGTTGCATATGACCCACCTACTGTGGACTTCTGTGGACATAAATATAGGTATAATCGTCACCCCTTAGCCATCTGTGATAGTGTAGAGCTAATTAACTCATGGCTATACATGCACGAACACACACACACACACACACACACACACACACACACACACACACACACACACACACACACACACACACACACACTCACACTTCCACTATACATTTTTTTAGTCCATCTACGTTAATAGGTTGTTTCCTTGTTAAACTGCTGGACATTCATTGTGATGTTTAACAGTAATGGGAAAGATAACGGTCTTCTTGACTTCAGCTCATTGTATTGAAAATAAAGGGACTGCCCTATATGGAGCTTCCCTGAGAGCTTGCTTTCTTTCTTTCTTTTTACATTCTGGTTCTTGTGTTGATTGTGAAATGTTCTGTATTTTATTCCATTTTCACGAAAGCAAGAGCAAACTTCTATCTGTTCAGTCATCTTAACCACTCCAAAAGGCACTTACCATGAAACAGGAAGCTGTCTTTATACTATTGTCAAGCAGCCCTTGTGAGAGGGTGCCCGTCCCTATGTAAGAAAAACCTATAGAAGAAACCTTATATTTGCTTCTGCTCTCTGTAGTTATCTGTTAATGTCACTCCCCGAGTCCCCATCCTCCAGTCTGAATAATGCCTTACCAATGAGCTCTGCCCTGACTGATAACATATAACAACCTTCTAATTTACCTGCCCCGGGTGCTGTCACCTGTCTGGCTGTCATCTGCATAACACAACACCGAGCATTAATGCTATTATGCGTGCGTGCGTGCGTGCGTGCGTGCGTGCGTGCGTGCGTGCGTGTGTGTGTGCGTGCACACCTGCATGTGGGAGCACGCCTCCAGAGTATGGAGGATGTCACCTCGCCCCCTGGCCCACCTCCAGCACTAATCATTAAGTCCTGGCAGGCAGTGGCTGTATGCCTAGAGGCTGTGAGGGCAGAGGAGGCTGCTAGCCTCGGGCTAGCCCCAGGCCTTTCTACCCCATGGTAACACTGATAAGGCTAACGTAGTGCGGGTTTGGGCCGTGTGAAGCCTATAGCTTAAACAGCCTTTAGAGTGAGCATACGTCCTGTTGCTCCACCAAAAAACCCAAAACCAAATTAGAGCCGACATATGTTCATTTCATAGCAATGTATTGGTAAATGGTGTCATTTTAATGTTACTCAAATTCGAAATTAACGTATTAACCGCTGTTACAAACACAATCAATCAGAATATCAGAATAGCTATTACAAAGCCCCCCCCACACACACACACACACACACACACACACTGTACTCATTGAACTAACACTCTCCCCCTGTCTGACACAAACGTGCTTTAAACATTCATAAACCCATACTAAATAAATGTTTCACAGTTAATACAGGTAATACTCGCAGTGCTGTGTGTAATCACTGCATTACCATACATATTAAAGATCTTCAAGTGATGTTATAGCTCAGAAATAACGAAAATATCTGAAAGGTTCTCGGTGGATTGAAGTCTAGACCTGCTGCAACCACGAACATTAACGTGTGATAGTGTGTCCGTCTGTGTCACGAGCCCTGGGATCCGTGCAGTTGGGTTCCGCTCTCTCTGCACGTTATCGTTGAAGTGAAGGATGAAGGAAAGCCAATAAAGCTTTCGCCGCTTGTCTTATCGCGCGCTCTCTGACAAAGTGTAATGACGGAACATAAGAGATTAAACGGACATGATGGAGAACCCATTGTCGGGACATGTTGAGATTAAATGTAGAATTTAATGGATCAGAGGCACAATTTATTATCTTTTTCTTTGCACTTGGTCTGTTTGCCTACCTATGTTCCTGCACTTTTCCCTTCTGCATACACATGCATATACACAGTCTGCTTTGCATGCACAGATGTATGTCACATCAAATATTGACATTGGCCATATCATATTTGCCGTGCAGCTGATCGACATGGTTTTCTTCTCGGGATTAACATCAAAGATCTGGCTGCAAGATCGATGTCTCCTCTGAGAAACTGACAAGAGTACCGCAAAAACAAAGATTCAGGAAAAAACGATCTCCTTGGGACAGAGCACTGAAGCTGGTTATCGCTGGTAGTGTGAGTCAGTCTTGCGTAGCTTTTGTAACCATGTCAATAGGGAGAGGAAGAGGAGGCTACGAGGTGCTTTTTACAGACCGCCGAGCAGAACAATCCAATACGGAGCTTTGCGCGAGGCGTCGATAGGCATGTCACAGTAGCAATCCAGTGCTCTGATACAGGTCTGCAGTCGGTTTACCTGCTTACCCTCTTTAAATCCCTAATGCTCCCTCGCCATTAGCAAGCTGTCTCTGGCAAATGCCCAGAGTGCTTAAAAGTGAATTTCCTTTTCTAATGTGGACACAGTACGAGTAGGAAAAGTTTTACAAGACTAGAAGAGGCCAAACAAAGAAACATGGAACTGTTAAGTGTATATTGAAAGTAATGTATTCTTCACCATATATTTGATGTTTTGATCTCTTGTCTTCACAGCATCTCTAAGCATTTGCTTGGGTCTGCTTTGTCCTATTTCTCAATGCTAAGTTAACGGCATCCATCTTGCAAATGCCCCTTTTGTCAGCAGATATGCTCCATAGTAAATGTGGATCATTATATTGACAACGCCCGGGCTGTATAGCGCCCACCTTGGTGAAGAGTAGCCCGAGGCCTATCATATCGTAGCTAACCAATAATTTGACAGTGAAGGTGCATCTTTTTACTTGTATGTAGTGTACTGTACGTATAGTGTGTGTGAGTGGGGGGTGCTTTGGCAGCACCCCCCCCCCCCCCCCCCCCCCCCAGTGTCCTCAGTGATTCAGCTGCTGAGAGCTGCCACTTTACTTTTAAACGACTAGTAAGGTTTTTCTTTTTGGCTCCCTCCAAAGAAGGCTTTTTATTTCCCTCCGACATGTGACAAAGTACTATTGATCCTTAGGAAAAGAGGCGGACAAGAGAAACTCCTCCTCATCTCGAGGAAGCAGTTGGTGCACCCACATGCATACAAATATACTATGTTAGAGCTGGGCAATAATTCCTCGAATGTCAACATTTCCTGGCCAATAAACAGATCTGATTAAATGTTGTCTTTTCCTGGTCTTAAAGGCAGCATTAGTAAAGTGATGGAATCAACAAATGTCTTCCTCTGTTTTCTCATCAGATCCACATTTCTAACAATCTTTTCTCAATATTTTCTCATACATACTGAGTGTGTCCCTGAAGTTGTAACCGTGGTGTGGCGTTTTTACATTTAGTTTACATTTTTTGCTCTCAAAATATTAAGTCAGGTGTCTTTGAGATTGACAGTGTTGTGGAGTCACGGTATCTATTTACAACCACGAACAGCAGCTAAAGTCCTTGTCTTGGGGGCGGGCCTCCACAGTTAAATGCATATAATCTTAATAATAATAATAACTTTATTTGTATAGCACATTTCATACATAAAATGTAGCCCAAATTGCTTCACATGTAAATAATAAAAGGGAAACACTGATATTGTATATAGACTATATCTTTTGAAAGCATAGAACAGTCACCCTCGATATATTGTCACATTATCGATACCAGTGTATTAGGTCAAATAAATATTTTTGTCAATATCACCAAGCCCTGGCCTATAGTCTATACACACAGGCACACATTTGCATACCCACTGAGACGAAAACAATTGGTAAGTGATACTCCTTAGGGATCTGAGAACATCATCCATTGCATATATGACAGGCAATTTTCAGTTTGTGAGTGCAGTTGAGCGTGGAGTGACGAGATCAATCACTGTGGCGGTCACCGGTCACCCATGTAGATTGTATCCCTCCCTGGCATCATCAGGGCTGCTGGCATCGATAGGAGGAGGCAAGAGGGTTTGACAAGGTGTGTGTGTGTGTGTGAGAGAGACAGGGGGAGAGCGAGGAGGAGAGAGAGCTTGCCTGTGTGAATAAGGAGATCGAGCACTGATAGATTTTCCACTGTGAAAAATGTGTGATATGCTTGATTTATCCAGGCTATTGTCATTGTTGCTTAACCAGGCAGCAGTCACTGCATTGTTGTGTGAGTAAGAAGAGGATGGATTTTCCCATCATGTCATCAAAGATGTGGCCGCAGCTGGAGATAAAAGCGGAGCTATCGATCTTGAGAGCCTCATCTTTCACAGATACTTGTCCCCGAGACCTGTCTTCAACTGTAGACAGAATATCTTGTTCTTTTCTCAAAATGTATCACTTTTGTTGCCTTTCTGATTTTTCAGATAGCAGAGAGTGAGCAGAGAGCAGTGGGGTGAGAGTGGGCATGAAAGATCACCAAAGTTTACTTCTAACTTCTAACTCTACTGTAGTAGTAATACTGTATACGAGCCATTACTAAACTCTCTACATTCATACATTACCAGACTTTTGGACTTTGGAGGAGTGAAGGTGTGAAGTGAAGGAGTGAAGTGAAGGAGGAGTGTAGTGAAGGAGGAGTGAAGGATGCTGAATCATTTCTCTTTTTAGTTAAAGGTATATTCAGTGATTTGACTTAATTCAAATATCACTTATTTTTTATTTTTTTCTGGATAATCCTCCCTACTATAGAGTGTGCTGACCATATAAGGAAATCCTCCCTGTCCCCAGTGAGCCCCTGGGGTCAAAAAACCCTAGTTTCAGTTTTGGTGGCGGGAGGCAAAACCGTCATCCAATCAGGATGAGAGGGGCCTTCCTCCAATCATGATCGAGTGGGGGCGGGCCTTGGTGCACATGCTGTTGGCCTGTTGCACTTCCCCCCACTGTAGAGCGTGCATGTGCACATTTTGTTACCGGGGCGGACTGGGTGGTTTTCCAAATCACCCAAATCACTGAATGCTCCTTTAACTATTCCTTTTTTTTATTTTTTTATATAATTTTTATCCCACGATTTTGCAACCCAGTTTTTTTCACCCAGTGCCAATTATCTAATGTAATCCTGGGCGCTACACTTCCTCTGCCAACCTGGGGGGGCAGCGGACTGACCTCATGCCTCCTTCTATGCATGAGGAGTCCAAGCTGCTTCTTTTCACCTGACAGGGGGGAAATTCCCTGGCCGGACGTAGCGCGTGGAAGGAACACGTTATTCCGACCAGTTCCTTTCCCCTCCATCAGGCGCCCCGGCTGGCCAGGGGGAGGTAGTTTTAGAGACCAGGATTACTGCATGTTTTTGTGAGTACCCTAGGGGACACGGGGAGAACATGCAAAGTTAGTTAACTATTCCTGTTACTAAATCAATACGTATATACATACAGTATACATTTATTCATTTTCTATGGAAGCAGGTAGCATTATGAAGCCTGGGGTGAGGAGAGCATCATACATTTGCATTTGGCTCAACTTTATGCACAAGAGCTGGCATCCAATCAGCCACGTACAGAAGCAACTGTTTCTGCATTGATACACGACAGCACTTAAGTTTGACAGAAAGGGACTCTGATATAACTCTATTGAAAGTACTGCATATTGATCATATTAACTACTAGGTTAAAACGTGATAGTTTTAACCTAGCAGTTGTATATGTGACCTGAATCAAGATTGAGGAACTTGCACAGCCTATTTCCTGCCTAAAGTTTATTTAAGTTGTTGACAGACAAGCTGCCATTGGAGCTGGGCACCACCAGAGACAAATACAAACATTCGCACGTATAATGTTAAAGGAGAATTCCATGCTAGAAGGCTTTCTTACCTTTATTTGTAGTTGTTACGTCCCCAACATAGAGGTCCAGGTGTTATTTTGTGCAAAAGTGCATTATTGGCTATTTCCCCCAATATAAGCTCTCAATGGGGGTTGGGTTTTTGTGCTAATTCGCTTATTTCCATCGAAATACGTAGTAAAGTGTGCCGCTTGGGATACTATTTACATTATGAAGAGAGGATATATACAAAAAATGCAAATCATTGAGGGCTTATGGTAGGGGAAATAGGGAGTAATGCGCTTTTGCACAAAATAACACCTGGACCTCTTTGGTGGGGACATAACAACTACAAATAAAGGTAAGAAAGCCTTCTAGTATGCAATTCTCCTTTAAAGGTCGGCACACACACACACACACACACACACACACACACACACACACACACACACACACACACACACACACACACACACACACACACCTACCTACCTGCCTTGCTCCCAGTGGTGACACTGTACATTGTCCACACCTGTGTTCCTCTGAGCAGGGGTTGGGTTGGGGTCAGAGAGCAGCCCAATCTGTGGAGTTTAAAGAATACACAGCTGTGACTTGTGACTCTGTTTCTTAAGCCATTCAAACCGGGATACATCTGTGTCATTTTCGACTTGAGCTATAGAACATTAGTTTATACTTGGGCTAAAAAATAAATAAAGATCTACAAGCTCATAGCGCCTCACTTTGTGCTGCGCCACAAGCTTGTAGATCTGCTATTTTTGAGAAATTGTGAACATTAAGTGCAAATCTTTGAATATATCTTTTCAAATCTTTACTTCTGGGGTTCCCTGGATTCAAATGTCCAACTCGGTATCACTGATATACCGGTAGCAACATACTTGTAAAAAATAAAATAAAATAGAATAGAATAGAATCGGTACTCGGGTTTGAATGGATTTAAGTTCACGTAGTAAACAGACAGTCTGTTAACTTACAGAGTAAAATCCTGAGTCCTAATTTAACTCAACCAAATGGACTTTTCTTACATCCGGTTCCATTTGTACAGTGAGTGTAGTGTGTCACCCATGTAGATTGTATCCCTCCCTGGCATCATCAGGGCTGCTGGCATCGATAAGAGGAGGCGTGTTTTACTCAGTATTTTACTGTATATCATCTGATCTGTATGTTATTTCATAGACCAACTAGGCCTTTAACACATAGTAGAATTAGTTTGTTTTTACACAACAGAACATTAGTAATCGTCTTCCAGACTCTGACTTTTTTCTACTTTAATAACTCTAACCCTAATGACATTACATTATTTATATATAATATTCAAACATATGCTCCAAAGACTAATTATAAAATAATAATTGTTCTTCCAGAGAATATAACTGGAACGAAACCGCACACTTCTTCGAAGCACCAAGGATAGACGTTAGAAACACGAACACGTTGCAGTAATCATTATTAATCTGTGTCTGCAAATCCTCTCTTGGCTGGGCCTGGTGTTAATAAAGCTGGCTTAATTAGACTGATTGATTAGAGGGTGGCAATGCCTGAGCTCTCATCACAGATCCTCTCACTGTCAAGCCTCTAATACGATCAGATTGCCCCCCCCCCCACACACACACCTACACACACACACACACTTACACACAATGTACACACCCTACTATACACACATAATGTACATACTGTACACACACACACACACACACACACACACACACACAAATACACACAAACACACACACGTAAAGTACTACACACACAGGAATTGTTTGGCCTGTCATGCAAGCATCAGCTTGTGTTCTCTCTCTCTCCCTGTCTCTCTCTCTCTCTCTCTCTCTCTCTCTCTCTCTCTCTCTCTCTCTCTCTCTCTCTCTCTCTCTCTCTGTGTCTGTCATATCCATATTCAAACAGGATTTACGGGCATGAAAGAGGCAGCCAAGCTTGCCTAAGCAATACACTGAAGACTAGATTCTACATTATGTTAACATGAAAAGATTGCAAATCTCTGCACCCCCGAGTCCCAGCCCCCTCGTCTCCTTCTCATAGTCTCCCTGGTGTCTCACTCCAAGACAGGCCAGTGTCCCCCCGTCTAATCTCGCCTCGTAAATTCACTTTTATCCTCTGCGTTTAGCAAAGTAAGAAGGGGGGGGAAAAAACAAGAAAAGTAGATCTCTGCCAGGCCTGCTCGCCTACCCAGGGCTGTGTCAGTCGTGGGCTGCTGCCGTCAGGACGTGAGGAAGCTGCAGGGGAAATAGAGTTTGTACGACAGATGGTGCAACCTCTTGCATTTGTGGTGCCCCCTATGGGCAGAAGTGAAAGCGGTTTTGGAGGTGTATTTAGGCCCCTTAACATTGCATGATTGGAGGTTTACGTTCATGATATGGTGTTTTTGTAAGAAATATTCCACACCTTATTTTGAAGGCAATTACAGGCTAACAATATGTAGTTTGAAAAACCTGTCTTACGGTCATTGTCACATGTCTCAGGAGACCATTAAGTACTTAATTTGTTTGGGGCAAATGCACGTTTTCATAGTAAATGCGACCTGCTGTGGCAACTACTGCCAGCAACACTCTTGGAAACAAAGCATTGCACTGCCTATTATAGAAGCCTTGAAGCTAGCTGACAGGCCCTGCTTGATGTCAATCACAAGTCACCTTAATCCAAGTTGCAGATGCCAAACAGAGGAGTTTTGTGATTTTGCTTTATACATATTTTAATTATTATTTTTAGGGGCATGTCATGTGGTCCACCTGCACAACCTTATTTGTGATCTACTCATAGATCACAATCTACCTTTTGGACATAATATCTACACCACGCAGCAAAACCCTCAGTGTTCATTTATCCATGTGTACAAATACACTCAGAGTTGAATTAAGACTCAGGTTTTCACGGAGCATCTTTATGTCCGTATGCGAGTAGTAAGGGTAAATGTACGACAGCGTTGCTTTGTGTTTCCGCTGACCGGCGTGCGAGTTAGCTTTACTACTATACACGCTGAGTAACTGGACTCCATAACGCTCCTCTGATCGATATCCATCTAACCGAATCACCCCGTGCATTTAGGAAAGTGCTTGGTGCCTGCTTGATGTGCAATAAGCAGACACGGTGGATTGTAAAGAGACTCCACCTCCCTGTACTTAAACTTTATGACTTATTGTTTCCACATTGCCTCCATCGTTGCAAGCATTGGATATTGCAGTGGATAAATGTTGATTTAGTTTTTAGGTTTTTTTCTTGCCAGATCACCAGTCCTACACATCGATACTAACAGCCCATCTGAGGTCTTTAAAGAGAGAGAGAGAGAGAGAGAGAGTGTGTGTGGATGGATGGATGGATGGATGTGCGTGCACTCTGTATTGCTCACATGCAAACGCATGTGAGCAATGCATGTTCAGGGGCTTTGACGAGCCGTCGTAGGCAGTATCACTCCTCAGAGAGAGTTTATGGAGGAGGAAGTGATTACCTGGGAAAACAGAACTTTGATGAAAATCCTCCCACTTCTCAGCCTAGCGTGCCACAGGTCTGAGCCTTGAGGCGCGTTATTATCGGAAATCTGTATGGTGGCTCTCACTGCCCTCCAATGAACCATATATGTTGTAAAGGTTCTGTATTTATTTTTATTTTTTTATGTAGGATTTGCAATGCCAGCGTCGGTATTTAACTGCCACATATATTGCATTGAACCAAAAAGGGGTGGGTGTGTGTGTGTGTGTGTGTGTGTGTGTGTGTGTGTGTGTGTGTGTGTGTGTGTGTGTGTGTGTGTGTGTGTGTGTGTGTGTGTGTGTGTGTGTGTGTGTGTGTGTGTGTGTGTGTGTGTGTGTGTGTGTGTGTGTGTGTGTGTGTGTGTGTGTGTGTGTGTGTGTGTGTGTGTGTGTGTGTGTGCGCGCGTGTGCGCGCCTACCTTGGTGTCTTGATAAATGACCCTGTGCCTGCCCCCCACACACTTCCTGCCATCTCTCTCTCTGATGAAGCACTAAGGACCACAACCAGCCCACCCACGTGTGTGCGCGTGCGCGCACAATGTGTATACTTGAGTGTGAGAAATGAGAATATGGGGCGGAAGGGAGAGATGTTGAGAACAGAATTACTGATGATCTCCCCTTCTGCTTTGTTTGTGTTGTTGAGGGAAGGCCTGTTGGTTTTGGGGAGTGGGAGTGATGGGATGGGAAAGCGACCTATCTAGCCACAGCTCTCAGACACATTTTCCTCCCTCTTCTCCAGCCCTTTTGCCAGCTCAGTGTCCTTGTGGTTAGCGTGGAAGGTTGGGGTTTGATCCCCAGCCGGGGTTTACCAAAGACAAGATTGGGGTCCCTGCGACATACTAGCGTCACGTCCAGGGGGTGTACTTGTAGTCTCACACTAAGGTAACAGGAGATGGGCTCCTGCCCTAACCCATTCTGTACGGGAACCCCTTTTGGTGTTTTAACTATTGAAAAATAGCAGATCTACAAGCTCATAGCGCGCCACCGAGTGGCGCGCTACGAGCTTGTAGGTCTGCTATTTTTTGAAAAATCGTGAAAATGCGGCACAAATCTTTGAACATATATTCTTTCAGAAGACTTTTTATTTTTATTTTTACGTCAGGCCTAAATGGGCTCTGCAAGGCTTACTTATTACTTACTTATATACTGTATACAGTAGATATAGATGCACCATTTCTAAGCTGCCCTCTTGGGAAAGGACTCCATGCCCCATAGACCGCCATACAACGTCCCATTTTGCTTCCTCAGCACACATCTCTCTCAGCCGTACACATACTGGTGTTATGACTCCCAGTATTCCTCTCCTCCTCTCCTCTCCTCTCCTCTCCTCTCCTACCCCGAGGTCATTAAACTATACAATCCCTTTCTAAAAAGGGCTTTAAGGCTTCTTCTCCACAGCCCCCTGCTACGGCTCTTTTCATCTTGTTAAATCAAACTCCATGAGAGGGCGAGGGTCGGGAGGATGGGGCGCAGAGGGGAGTGAGAGAGAGAGACAGAGAGAGAGAGAGAGAGAAAATGAAAATTTGGGACAGGTTTTCGTGTATGTGTGGGGGATGGAGACTTGAGTAACAAATCCATATGGTCTTGCGTGCGCAGACAGACACACACACACACACACACACACACACACACACACACACACACATATATAAACACACTTTGTTTATGTGACACGGTACATGCCCTCCTGCCCTGCTCTGCTCCGGTGGAATATTAGTTTTTCTTCCTGTCTCACCTGCTGAGAGTTACTGTAGACCTGTAGCTGACTCCTTTCTCTGTTTCTCTTTCTCCCTCTCTCTTCTTATCTCGTATACATCCCATTCCAGAGGAGAGGTGGCCTCTCTGTGATTCCTTTACCTGGCTCCCAGACCATCGTGATTTAGGAATCATGTCTGTGTATTGTACTTGCTTTTGGGGGGGATTATGCTAGTAGTCTGTCTGAAAATGTTTTCCTTGGTGGGTTTTCATAGCAGGGGTCATGTTTTTTTTGTTTTTTGGAGGGGGTGCTGCTCCGGCCAGTTCCCTTCTGCTGCCTTTTAAAGTTTTCACCTGGTCCCTTGGACAAAATAAAAACACCACAGCCTCCTCCTTCTCCCTTTGTGCCTGTGTACCTGGTCCTGCTGAACAGCTCATAATGTATTCATATGTCCACACAGGAGCACTGGTTCATTGACCTTGGACTGGAGTGTTGGCTGACATTGACCTTGGAGGTTTTTTTGTTGCTGTGTGCAGGGGTTTGTTCACGGCTTGTGTGTGTGTGTGTGTGTGTGTGTGTGTGTGTGTGTGTGTGTGTGTGTGTGTGTGTGTGTGTGTGTGTGTGTGTGTGTGTGTGTGTGTGTGTGTGTGTGTGTGTGTGTGTGTGTGTGTGTGTGTGTGTGTGTGTGTGTGTGTGTGTGTGTGTGTGTGTGTGTGTGTGTGTGTGTGTGTGTGTGTGTGTGTGTGTGTGTCATGCACGCACGTTAAAATGTCTACTGCACACGTGCACATGCAGTATTGACATTAACAGAACGACAACAAAAAAGGATGATCTTTCTGCCATTAAACCTTTTGTAAGAAAAGATGGATTTATTATAGAGGTTATTGTTTACTTTTACACCCCAAAACTGTAGAGCAGGCGCTCCGAGAAGGAGCTCCATTTTATATGTATTTAATGAAATAAAAAGGTCAAGATCCTGCCCACAGCGATAATAAATCAAAAATGCTACAACTGTGTTTATTCTCGCTCAAGTGTTTATTCCCCGTTCATTCTTATGCTAGATCATTGATCAGTAGCACGGGGTGGGGGGAATTCTCTCTCTCTCACTCTCACTCTCAACAGAGAAGGCTTTTCAGAAAAACACACAACTGAGAACTTACCATAAGTAAGCCTTTCCGAGCCATGAGGCCCGTATGTAGCCTATCTCCTGTTTCTGTAGCATGATATACAAGTACACCCCCTGGACATGACGCTAGTATGTCGCAGGGACGTACCCCAATCCAACCCTTGATGCTGAGTGCCAAGCAGGGAGGCACATGTGTCTTTGGTATTTGGCATGTCCCGGCCGTGGATTAAATCCATCCAACCTTCCAGTCTCAGGGCGGACACTCTAACCACAAGGCCACTGACTGAACTCACCATAATGATACAATATCTTTTATTTTACTGTATGAGACCTTAGGCTGTCATTAATTCTCTGTCCCTCCCCAAGTTAGTCATTCTGCCATTTCCTTTTGAACAATACACAATTCCATGTGTTCAGTGTTTTACACCTTAGTGTTAAACCTTAATTCAAGTACTGCACTGTATACTGTAGTATATACTGTAGTATATACATACTGTAGTATGACACATTTAGACAATACATAAAATTACAAATGACGTTCTACCCCGTTGCACTGTACTGTATGACCTGTTGAAAGATAAATGGGCCCTCCTGTTCTCTCAATGGGTCTCCCTGGGTTCTCCATCTTTGTCTGACTCAACATGATAACCTTTAAGGTAGCCCTCAGGAGAGAGCTAAAGGGGGCAGGGGGAGAGAGAGAGAGAGAGAGAGAGAGAGATACTAAGAGAGAGAGAGTGAGTCAGAGGTTTCTAATGCTCTGCAGGAGAGTAAAGGAGGTGATTGAGGGACAGGTCAGAGGTCCAGATCCCTCTGTAATGAGCTTGATTTATAACCACCAACTTAATCACAGCAAGGACTCCCACTTGATTTATGGACACAGTGTCTTGCTTCATTCACCCTGGATATATGGAGTAGTGTTCCCCAACGCAGAGTAATAAGGTAGTCAAATCCTCTGTGTTCATTTACATCTGAGGGTGAATAAAAGTAACCTGACTCCGCCAGATGGGGCAGCAGAGAGTACACTGGGTTCCCCCCTCCTGCTCCCATCTGGGAACTCTCAGGCAGACTTGATGCCCGGCCACAAAACGGCCTGGCCAATCAGCAGCAGCTCTCCCGCCTCTAGCTGCTGCTGATTGGCCAGGCCGTTTTGTGCCCTCTGCTGCCCCATCTGGCGGAGTCAGGTTAGAATAAAAGTATATCTGATACGAATGCATATATGAACACATTTGTTTGTATAATTTATTTCGACATTCTGTTTAGGATACAATCACATTGTAAAGCACTTTAAAGATGGTGTGCAATGGCTTTTTGGGCATTTTATTTTGTAGTTTCACTCTGAAACGGAAGCCTCTGCTTCTGAACCAATCGGAGCGTTGCATCCCTCCAGGCTATGGGAAGTTGGCCACATGCACGTCTCGTCTCTTTGTTTACAAGTCAGAGTCTGATCGACAGATAAGACAGTGGATCTCAGCAGTTTGCTACTACGACTACGTGGCTTATTTCTAACCTATAATGTTTTCAGACACATATTCTTGCGTGCTGATTAAGTTTAAAATGAGTAATACACTTCTGGATGACCTCTTGAATGAGATAAAAACAAATGTAGTAGTTGTAGTATCAAAACTGGCTGTGTTTGGAGGAATGCGCAGCAATGGGAATAACACGGGTGAATGAAATCAAGATTGTTCCGGGCCTCTACACCAGTGGTTCACAAACCATTTCATGTCAACGACCCCCAAATTGACACTTATTAGCCCACGGACCCCCATTTAAGAACATATGCCAGGGACCCCCCATAAGAGAACATTTTTACGGCTATAGCAGTGATTCTCAACCCGTTTAATTTCAAGGTCCCACCCAGTTTGACATGCATTAGTCTACGGTCCCCCATTGAATGGCATTTCTATCTCTGGGACCCCAATTTATATTGTAAAATCAATGTTCATTTACACTCTCAGAGTTACAGACCCATATAAGGGTCCATTTGGTTCCAAACTATCATTTAGCTGGGGACCCCCTGGAACTCCTTCAAGGACCCCTGGGGGTCCGTGGACCCCACTTTGGGAACCACTGCTCTACACGTCATCACGTAGCACGTTTTCATTCAAAGGATTTTATGGACTTTTGATATAAAAATAGTAAAATACACAAAAATGGAAATGTTCCCATTGTTTTGGCATCTATTGTTAGGTATGCCCATATGTATGCACTGCATATGTACACCAGTAGATCTATCAATGTGTGATCATGCTACTTGTTCATTTTGATCAGTTAGACCCTATGCTTGTAACACTAGTCTTTATTCATCTTACCTGTGTTATTTATGACTCCCATCAAACATCAAAGCAACCACAAGATTTACTCACTATCCTAAAGCCATCTCACTCAGCCGGCTTCCTGGGCTTCAGTCAAATCATTCACACAGACTTCTACAGACAGACTTCTCACAAGACTTCTACATAACTGCGTGATTATTCTCTATATTTGCAGTCTAATTAGGGACCTTTGGCTTTATCATTTTTAACACACTTTCAGTTTTTAATTGAGCTAGTGTATGCGTGCGTGTGTGTGTGTTCAAAATGTCTTCAAAGCCTTCTCAAAATCTCGCCAATGCTTTTTAGGATTTTCAACATTGGATGTGATGAAGTTTCCACCTCCCATCCTCTCCACTCTTTGATGGTTGTTTTCCTCAGTTTTCCCAGTTATTCATCCAATAAAGTAAATTCTTTGCCATCCTCTCAACCCTCTGTAATCTGATCCCCATCGCCTGTGTGATTGATGGCCGATGAAGCGGTCGAGGCTACGCTTAACACATTAAGACCCGAGGGCGATTCTACAAATGTCTTCGAAAAACGTATATTGCTATACCAGTGGTTCTCAAACTTTTTCAAGCCAAGAACCCCCAAAAATATATGTATTTGGCCGTGGATCCCCATTTCAAAATAAATAGTTCCAGGGACCCCCAGAAGCAAAGATTTGAGTTAAAATGTTTGCTTTAAAAATAATATACTCAAAGATTTCAACACATTTTCAAGATTTTCGAATAGCCAACGTATCATTCCCGGTTTGAATAGGTTAAGAAGGCTGGCGAATAGGACAATCCCTTCAAAAAAGTTGTCAGTGTGTTTAGTGAGGTGTTTTGAGTGATTTGGGTAATGTTGTGAACTATTGATATCCATATTGATGAATGCAAGCAGAAGCCGGTGGAAAAGTTTGTTCCCCTACTGATCTTTGATTCATAATAGGCTGAGTGAGAGACAGTGAGGGTTGCCGATCCATCTATCTCATTGTCATGTCTCGACCACTCAGTCCAAGCTGAATGCAATTCTCTGTCCATTTTTGTTCTGTGTTTGGTTGCTGCGGTCCTGTCCGTCTCTGTTTGATATGTGAGCAGGAGTCGGCCGTGTTGAGAGTTGTACTTCATGAGATATCGTTGAAATTGCAATACTATGCATTTCTAGTGAGTCCCAGCATGCAGGTCCCTGTCAAACTGTGTGCTTTAAAGTAGAAACAAAAATGGAGTGAACTCCCCACAAAAAGTTCAGAAACTTTACTTCGGTCAATTATTATAAAGGAGAGCGAATACCAACAGAAGCATATTCTGTGTTACTCATTCCATGATTGTACGATCCTTTATAAGTCCTTGTAAAGGTGACTAATCAACGATAACAATGATTATACAATTCCAATATCAAAGTTAAGTTTCAGAAATGTTATTTACTACTACTAGGCATGCACATTTTAAAATAAACGCTAAAGTAAAAAAAATAACACCCACCAGGACTGCATTTGTAGTTGTGAAACTGCTACAGGAACCCAGTATATAGCCAAATGCAGGTAAATGCAGTCTTTGGCAAGTCAATTATGGAGACCACCCTCCACTCAGGCCAGACCACCCTCCACTCAGGCCAGTGGAGACCACCCTCCACTCAGGCCAGAGCACCCTCCACTCAGGCCAGTGGAGACCACCCTCCACTCAGGCCAGTGGAGACCACCCTCCACTCAGGCCAGACCACCCTCCACTCAGGCCAGACCACCCTCCACTCAGGCCAGTCCACCCTCCACTCAGGCCAGTGGAGACCACCCTCCACTCAGGCCAGACCACCCTCCACTCAGGCCAGACCACCCTCCACTCAGGCCAGACCACCCTCCACTCAGGCCAGTGGAGACCACCCTCCACTCAGGCCAGTGGAGACCACCCTCCACTCAGGCCAGACCACCCTCCACTCAGGCCAGTGGAGACCACCCTCCACTCAGGCCAGTGGAGATCACCCTCCACTCAGGCCAGTCCACCTTCCACTCAGGCCAGTGGAGATCACCCTCCACTCAGGCCAGTCCACCTTCCACTCAGGCCAGTGGAGACCACCCTCCACTCAGGCCAGTCCACCTTCCACTCAGGCCAGTGGAGATCACCCTCCACTCAGGCCAGACCACCCTCCACTCAGGCCAGTGGAGACCACCCTCCACTCAGGCCAGACCACCCTCCACTCAGGCCAGTGGAGACCACCCTCCACTCAGGCCAGACCACCCTCCACTCAGGCCAGTGGAGACCACCCTCCACTCAGGCCAGACCACCCTCCACTCAGGCCAGACCACCCTCCACTCAGGCCAGTGGAGACCACCCTCCACTCAGGCCAGTGGAGATCACCCTCCACTCAGGCCAGTGGAGATCACCCTCCACTCAGGCCAGTGGAGACCACCCTCCACTCAGGCCAGACCACCCTCCACTCAGGCCAGACCACCCTCCACTCAGGCCAGTGGAGACCACCCTCCACTCAGGCCAGTGGAGACCACCCTCCACTCAGGCCAGTGGAGACCACCCTCCACTCAGGCCAGTGGAGATCACCCTCCACTCAGGCCAGTGGAGACCACCCTCCACTCAGGCCAGACCACCCTCCACTCAGGCCAGTGGAGACCACCCTCCACTCAGGCCAGACCACCCTCCATTCAGGCCAGTGGAGATCACCCTCCACTCAGGCCAGTAGGAAAAAGTTATTTCCTACAAGCACTGGCGAGGTTTTCTCACAATCTACTAGATGTGCTACTTGTGTCATGTGGGGTTCATTGACAAAACTGTGCACTTGTTTTTGTTCGATACAAAGCGAATTATTCACTCATGTTAACTCTGTTAAAATGTATTGTTTTTTACAGTGTTATTTCGTTTTTGTTAACTGGTAGTCTTCCTCTCTTCCAGGTGACTGATAAATCTGTGCGAGCTGTCGCAGAGCATTGTCCAGAGCTGCAGTTTGTGGGCTTCATGGGATGCCCCGTGACATCACAGGGGGTCATCCATCTGACCGGGGTGAGTGACTCAACGCATCATGGCTGACATTAAGCATTAATATGCTTGTAAATATCATCCATGTTTCCAGAGCAGTGAAAGGGGAGACTACATGAGTTTATCCCCCTGACAACGGCATTACCGTCCCTTTTCGGAAGCAGATACAGAAAGTTATTGCGTACACATTTTTTTGCACCGATTATTACGAGTGTAAATGTCAAGAGGAGGGGTTTGCATGACCTTGTTTTCTTTTCCTTTTTTTTGGTCTAATGCTGTTTCAGCTATAACGACATGCAGAGTACTAGCATTCCATCCTGTTGTTGCTGACGTGCAGCATTTCCACAGGGGGTAAAAAAAGACACTTTCTAAAAGTAAACTCGAGGCCTTGCCGTGTGGTGGGTTTTCCTTTTTTCATAGTTGCCGTGGAAGTTAGTGGGAGCTAACTTTTAAACCTCATGAATGCCTAATGAGATGAATCCCTAATTCTACGAGGCTGTTCAGAATGACACCCTGCTGTTTGGATATTACCATGTTAATGAGAGGGGTACAGTGGTTAAAGATGTACCCCCCTCAACACACACACACACACACACACACACACACACACACACACACACAGACAGACGCATACAGTACGTGCTGTGCACATGTGCATGCACATCTGTCCACTCAAGCACACGCACACACAGTTGGCTCCCCTAATACACCGTCAATTCACACAGCCTTCATTTTAGTGTTTGTGTGTGTGTATCCCTACATGTTTGCGGAACGTGTGTGTGTGTGTGTGTGTGTGTGTGTGTGTGTGTGTGTGTGTGTGTGTGTGTGTGTGTGTGTGTGTGTGTGTGTGTGTGTGTGTGTGTGTGTGTGTGTGTGTGTGTGTGTGTGTGTGTGTGTGTGTGTGTGTGTGTGTGTGTGTGTGTGTGTGTGTGTGTGTGTGTGTGTGACCCTTCGTCTCAAATGCAATTACAGTAGTATTAATGGGACCGAGGGGCTGTGATGCAGCAGTGCATTATTAGATTAAACAGCAGATTAATTTGGGCCCCATCATCTCTGCAGCCTGTGTTGACCTTGGCCACGCCGTTGTAGACAGACCGTAATGAACCTAGCCAGTCATAACACCATTATCATATCTGTGGTGGACACCTTATTATTATTTATTGCAATATAACCAAGGGAAAAGTTTTGATGGTCCGTTTAGATCTCTTAAATCACAAGTTCGCTAATCAGAGGCTCTTGTCTGAGATGAACGCCAGTGTGCATTTTTTGCGAACTTCAAAGGTACGGTAATATTGTTTGTAAATAACAGAATTCTCAGGTTGCAAATTTTCAAAACGAAAGAAAACATTGCATCAAACATTCCATCAAAAAGAAAAATGATACTATTGCACAAGGAAATTTGCTAATAGTGTAAAAAATATGAATCTAAATTAGTAAGTCATTACCACAGAAAATATTTGCACCGATTCCTCTGAAGTCAGGGCTATTTTTACCCTTTCAGAAACAAAGGTGAGGCAAGTTCCTCTGTGGGGCCCGCCGAGCAGCTTTTCAGACACCGCTGAACATTATTTCACTGCTTCTCAACCCCAAATAATTGCCAAACCACTAAGATTTTAATGATGGTACAGTATATAAAAGAGATGACATTGTATTCTTTCTTTATAACAGAAAAATTAGTTTTCATTATACTACGTTGGTTCATCGATCCAAGCCGGAACACAATTGATTTATTCATTATTCAAATAAATAGGCTCTTAAAATTCATACGGCTCACCCATCTAACCACTTAACACGTGTTAACTTCTGTTAAGAGACAAAAATACATTTAAATTAGGCAACCCTCCGTCCCCGTCGTATCTTTGTGTTCGCTCTTCCTCCCTCCCTCCCTCTCTCTCTCTCTCTCTCGCTCTCTCTCATGTACTCTGCTCTCACTCTCCCCTAATCTATGACAGTAATTATCTCGTTCAGGAGTTGATTCCTCTCCCTTCATTCAGGCCTTGAATCGGTCCCTCGCCCTCGGTCCCCATCCAGTGTCAACTGGAAAATCATGTTCTGCCTTTTAGTATCGTTGCATTTCTTATGACTCTGTGGACCCCCACGCACATCTCCTGTTCGATTATCACTATCCGCCCCATCCTGCCCTCTCATCTCTCCTGCGCACTTTCCTTTGACAATCTTCTGACAATCTTCTTAAACTCCCCACGCCATTTGCCGCTGTGGAGAAGAGGGAAAAAAATCCATTACTGTTATTAACTTCTCTTTTCATACCGCTTGCCTCGATCTCATTTCAGATTTTTTTTTGTATCCTATTTCTAATCAAAATTAGGTAGAAGGAAATCAATTGAAATCTTGTTTTTGATGAAGTGGGCTGCCAACTGAAGATGTGCTGAGTTTGATGGAGGTAGTCAGTGGTAGAAGTCAGTGGTGCAAGTGTGGTGAAAGTACTGCAGTGCTCATGCATGGCTAATGGGCCCTGCAGTGTTCCTGGTCCCGCTGAGACCTGGTGTTGAGACCTGCATGCATTGTGAAAGCTCATGTTTCATAATTATACTGTATCACAGTCTGCTTATGTATTTAAACACTTTCAACCTGGCATCCCTGTTGTGGTTTTGTCATTATATAGGTGAACATTTTTCACCAAAAATCAATACATAAAAACATTTTTTTCTAAAAGGCAATTGAGCTAATACAGTAGATGGGTTAATGTGGAACATTTCAAAATGTATGTTTGTAGAGAATCTGAAAAAGATTATGCTTTATATTATTGTAAAAGAAAAAAGATGTAATCAACTTCCGAAACACCACTTCTTCCCCCTGTGTCCCGCAACTTGTATAAACTTTGACAACTTAAAAACACTTTTGTTAACTTGTTTTTCGATTTCTAGTCACTTGAAATGAAGTGGGTCTCCAGCCGCTCTGCTTGTGGTGCGTGAGTGTCTAACCTTTTACTGGTGTTTGGGTTACATATTGAACGTTTAAGTTTCCTTCTAGCCTGACACTATTAATGGTTTTATTGATGAGGCTGGTCACATCCCAGGGCCATGTAATGGATACAAAGTGTCTGGGGAGGAAAGCTCTGTGTGTGTCCCAATACTCTCAGTGGCACATTGCTCTCCCCTAGCTGCTCGTGTGTGTGTGTGTGTGTGTGTGTGTGTGTGTGTGTGTGTGTGTGTGTGTGTGTGTGTGTGTGTGTGTGTGTGTGTGTGTGTGTGTGTGTGTGTGTGTGTGTGTGTGTGTGTGTGTGTGTGTGTGTGTGTGTGTGTGTGTGTGTGTGTGTGTGTGTGTGTGTGTGTGTGTGTGTGTGTGTGTGTGTGTGTGTGTGTGTGTGTGTGTGTGTGTGTGTGTGAAATCAATCTTTCCCTTCACACAGTGTCAAGGGAGCACCCTTGAGTCAGGTCAAGGGACAAGCCACACACACACACACTGAGGGTAAACCCTCAGTGTGTGTGCGTATGCATGCATGCATTTAGGGCTAAACTAAACCAGCTTTAGCATGACCCCCCTGGGGTGGGTGTGTGTGCACTTACACACAGAACTGTGCCAAAGTTAAACATGGTTTAAAAGAAAAACATTTTGAAAGTACAGCCTATTCTCTGCACTTCCTCCTTCGGTTCCGTCGGTAGAGCTTTGGTCTTGGCCGGCTTTGAATGATGAGCAGACAAAAACCACAGTCGTTATCCAACTCCTCCAACAGTGTCAGTACCTCTTTATAACTCTCTCTCTCTCTGGTCTCTCTGCTTCTTGGTCATTGTCTCTCTCTCTCCCTCTGTATCCTTGTCTTCTCTCTGTTAGTCTCTCACCATATGCCTGACTGAGTGACTCTCTCTTCCTCCCCCACCTCTCTCTCTCTCCTCCCTACTTTCTCTCTCTCTCCACCCTACTTTCTCTCTCTCCATCTTCCTGTCAAGTGGTATTCTTGTCTTCTGGTAGTGATTAAGTCCAAGGTCGGTGCTATCAGAGAGCCCAGTGTTTGAGAGCAGCACTGCGAGTACCAAAAAGCTTTCACCCCCCAACCCCAACCCCCACACCCTCAGAAGTCCCGCTGACGACCGACCCCACCCCCCACTCGCCTCGCCTGTCAAACTCTTACCCGCAAATCCCAATTTTTTTGTACATCAGCCTATCATTGGCCCCCAAGCACGGTGCGGAGCGTGGAATGCCTTTTTCATGGGAGTGTTTGCGAAAGTTTGACACCCTCTAGAGGGAGGGGGGAGGGCGTGCGCGAGAGAGAGGAGGCCCGTAGCCAAAACAAATGGAGAGGTTGTTGAAGAAAGTGTCAGAGATGAAAGGAGGTATATTTTGGAGGCTGTAATGGCTCTGCATCGTTCCCTCTGATGTTCCCCAACTTTGGGTATTTCTGGTCTTAATTTGGGCCTTGCAGATGAATTGGGCTGCAGCGTTGTTGTTCTTTTTTTTGTTTTTAGTTTTTTCTCCAAAGAAACTTGGGACCTCTTGATAAATGCTCTCTAAATTTGACAGAACTGGACCATGTATAATGCTTCATCCCCCCCCTCTCCCTCGCCCTCTCTCTCTCTCTGTGTTTATGAGCAAATATAACATAGCCTAGTCCATGACAGTGGAGCTGTTTCACTTGGTAACCAAACTCACATGTGGTACACATCCGGACGACTCGGTGGGCTCAGTACATCCCCACCCATCTGAATTTGGCTCTGGACCATTGCAACTCGTACTAGAGTCCTGATTGCAACATACCAACCCTCCCTCCCTTGTAGCAAAACCACCAACACCAATGAGACGGTATATCAAACAGTTGGTACGTGAGTCTAGAGAAATCAGACACAAAGGTTAACATCCAGGTCTCCTACTACACCCACATTCACACACTCCTTATTCACCGTCTGCCACCTCCCCTGCGCACTGAGTGCTGCCTGGGGTCGCTGTAGCCTCTGCCTATAGTACAGGCTCCTTATCTATTCGCCCTGACTGGAGCACAGCAAAATACATCATCTCTGTGCCCTCTGTGCCAGACTGATAACCCCTCCCCCATCATGCATCACACACACACACACACACACACACACACACACACACACACACACGTTCTGTATGTATGTGTACGTGTGTGTGTGTAGTTGCGGCCACATGTCGCATTTACTATGAAAGCGTACATTTTTGTCCGTCAGTGTATCACTCAAAATCCCCATACATGGGAAAGCCCCCATACAGTAGGTGCCCACCAGGTCTCGTGAGAATCATGTGACATCATCAGGGATGATGATGTCATAGTAAATGCAACCTGCTGTCGCAATTAGTGAACCCGGACATTTTGAGTACCCGATGTCTCCCTTTTGACTGATACCTGTCCATTGAAACTCTAGACGGGCCTGCCCCAAAGTTATTAGTGCAGCCGTGCCCGGCAGCCGGCTAAAACTAGGCCCATTAATTAAAACATGTGCACTCAAGAATGTCCCCACTACCACCCTTAGATCTCCATATATGGAGCTGACTTGACATTCCATATGTTGATCTGACCTCATCAAACCCTGCACACTCAAGACAGACACACTCCATATATGGCCAGTACAGAATTCATTCCATGTTGATCTAAGCTGGGCTTAAAATGACAGCGGACAAAGTGTAATAAGGATTTTTGTGAAGAGGACACAAAACGGCCTGGCCAATCAGCAGCAGCTATCCTGCCTCTAGCTGCTTTTGATTGGCCAGGCCGTTTTGTGGCCGGGCATCAAGTCTGCCTGAGAGTTCCCAGATGGGAGCAGGAGGGGGGAACCCAGTGTACTCTCTGCTGCCCCATCTGGCGGAGTCAGGTTAGGGTAGGCTTGGGGGAATCATGAATAGAAAGAGCGGGCGGGAGTCTGAGCATGATGGTCATGTGGTCACGTTGACCCGTTTAGACCTAGAACTAAAAGGCCTTCTATATCCTACCTACGTTTAGACCTAGAACTAAAAGGCCTTCTATATCCTACCTACGTTTAGACCTAGAACTAAAAGGCCTTCTATATCCTACCTACGTTTAGACCTAGAACTAAAAGGCCTTCTATATCCTACCTACGTTTAGACCTAGAACTAAAAGGCCTTCTATATCCTACCTACGTTTAGACCTAGAACTAAAAGGCCTTCTATATCCTACCTACGTTTAGACCTAGAACTAAAAGGCCTTCTATATCCTACCTACGTTTAGACCTAGAACTAAAAGGCCTTCTATATCCAACCTACGTTTAGACCTAGAACTAAAAGGCCTTCTATATCCTACCTACGTTTAGACCTATAACTAAAAGGCCTTCTATATCCTACCTACGTTTAGACCTAGAACTAAAAGGCCTTCTATATCCAACCTACGTTTTCTGAACAACAACAAAAAACTATACATTATGTTTATCGTATGTCGGGTGAAAACTGTCAAACTGTTACTTTTCAGGATTCAAATTCAAAAGTAGCAGATCTACAAGCATCTGCTACTTTTGATATTTGTGTTTTAATTCACGAATATATACGCCAACTTAAAATATGGAGATAGGAGGTTTCTGCCCGACAGCAACGGTATGTTGCCCATAGGTTGTGGAACAGAGTCCCCCAGGGCTCTGTACTAGTGACCCATAGGTTGTGGAACAGAGTCCCCCAGGGCTCTGTACTAGTGACCAGAGTCCCCCAGGGCTCTGTACTAGTGACCCATAGGTTGTGGAACAGAGTCCCCCAGGGCTCTGTACTAGTGACCAGAGTCCCCCAGGGCTCTGTACTAGTGACCCATAGGTTGTGGAACAGAGTCCCCCAGGGCTCTGTACTAGTGACCCATAGGTTGTGGAACAGAGTCCCCCAGGGCTCTGTACTAGTAACCCATAGGTTGTGGAACAGAGTCCCCCAGGGCTCTGTACTAGTGACCCATAGGTTGTGGAACAGAGTCCCCCAGGGCTCTGTACTAGTGACCCAGAGGTTGTGGAACAGAGTCCCCCAGGGCTCTGTACTAGTGACCCATAGGTTGTGGAACAGAGTCCCCCAGGGCTCTGTACTAGTGACCCATAGGTTGTGGAACAGAGTCCCCCAGGGCTCTGTACTAGTGACCAGAGTCCCCCAGGGCTCTGTACTAGTGACCCATAGGTTGTGGAACAGAGTCCCCCAGGGCTCTGTACTAGTGACCAGAGTCCCCCAGGGCTCTGTACTAGTGACCCATAGGTTGTGGAACAGAGTCCCCCAGGGCTCTGTACTAGTGACCCATAGGTTGTGGAACAGAGTCCCCCAGGGCTCTGTACTAGTAACCCATAGGTTGTGGAACAGAGTCCCCCAGGGCTCTGTACTAGTGACCCATAGGTTGTGGAACAGAGTCCCCCAGGGCTCTGTACTAGTGACCCAGAGGTTGTGGAACAGAGTCCCCCAGGGCTCTGTACTAGTGACCCATAGGTTGTGGAACAGAGTCCCCCAGGGCTCTGTACTAGTGACCATAGGTTGTGGAACAGAGTCCCCCAGGGCTCTGTACTAGTGACCCAGAGGTTGTGGAACAGAGTCCCCCAGGGCTCTGTACTAGTGACCCATAGGTTGTGGAACAGAGTCCCCCAGGGCTCTGTACTAGTGACCCATAGGTTGTGGAACAGAGTCCCCCCAGGGCTCTGTACTAGTGACCATAGGTTGTGGAACAGAGTCCCCCAGGGCTCTGTACTAGTGACCCATAGGTTGTGGAACAGAGTCCCCCAGGGCTCTGTACTAGTGACCCATAGGTTGTGGAACAGAGTCCCCCAGGGCTCTGTACTAGTGACCCATAGGTTGTGGAACAGAGTCCCCCAGGGCTCTGTACTAGTGACCCATAGGTTGTGGAACAGAGTCCCCCAGGGCTCTGTACTAGTGACCCATAGGTTGTGGAACAGAGTCCCCCAGGGCTCTGTACTAGTGACCATAGGTTGTGGAACAGAGTCCCCCAGGGCTCTGTACTAGTGTCCTTTCTGTTCTCGCATTAAATACATTAAATACATTAAATACCTCAGCTGAAAATAGCCGACCCACGAGCTTGTCGATCTGCTATTTTCCCGCGAGAGTTACGGATGCTGGGGTTTAAGTGGTTAAACCCAGACGCAGTCAGCGAGTGAGAGGTTGAACCTGACAGGAGGGGTTGTACTAGAGTGTGTGTAAGCGGGACATATACCGTATACACAATATATCCTCACTGTTGTCCAAAACCCACCGTTACTTTTCTGGAGATGGGGGAAAAAGAACCCGTCTTCCAATTGATCTGTTGTGGTTATTTGTCACAAGCTCTTGGTAATACACGGGCAGACTTAACCACTTTCAGCCTGGCGAATAGAAAAAAATCTTGAAGATCTGAAAATAGCAGATCTACAAGCTCACAATGCGATGCATCACCATGCATTGTGAGTTTGTAGATCAGCTTTTTTTGCTACTTGTGTGAGACGGTATAAGGTTTCTATCTATCTTCTACTGGCGCATGTATGTGGTCATCGGGCTTAGTGCACCGAAGAGAAGACGGCACTCTCCTCTAGCCGTTCCATGCCACTGAGTTTGTTATCAACACCAACACACATGCAGGATTAGAAGGAGAGATAGACAGAGAAGTGGGGGTGGAGAAAGAGAGGGGGGAGAGGAAAGGGGTGGTGACAGGGAGGAAATAGGTGATAGACAGTAGATGCCCAGAAGACAGATGATAAAGGGAGAATTTAAAGACACGCACGCAGACCTAAACACATGAGCGTGCGTGCGTGCGTGCGTGCGTGCGTGCGTGCGTGCGTGCAGGGGGATCAGACTAGTGGCCCGTGACTGATGCGGACAGTGTATCTGTGATGTCAGACCAATGCCCTTTCCTCTCGTTCGCACCATGCCCTCTTCAAATATTCATCCGTCTGGCTGTATGTCTGTCTGTGTGTGCGATTTTAGGCTCATCCCGGAGGGATTGTCTCGACACAGCTTTCTCCTGTCTGACTCGGGATGTGTCTGGTATGTTCAGATATGGAGACAAATATGGAGGGAGAGAATGTGTGTGTGTGTGTGTGTGTGTGTGTGTGTGTGTGTGTGTGTGTGTGTGTGTGTGTGTGTGTGTGTGTGTGTGTGTGTGTGTGTGTGTGTGTGTGTGTGTGTGTGTGTGTGTGTGTGTGTGTGTGTGTGTGTGTGTGTGTGTGTGTGTGTGTGTGTGTGTGTGTGTGTGTGTGTGTGTAAGAGATGATTTGAGATTCTTGTATGCACCCAATACTCCTATCTCCAGGCGCAGCTGCATTAATAACTTTGGGGCAGGCCCGTCTAGAGTTTAATGGACAGGTATCAGTCAAAAGGGAGACATCAAAGAGGAAGGATGGATGGGGAAGGATCAACTTATGGAATAACAGGTTCTGACATATTTCTAAGGGAGATCTAAGGGTTTGAGGTCAGATGTAGAGTTGCTGGCCAATATTGATGACATGATCTCCATATATGGGCTTAATTGCGACAGCAGGTCACATTTACTATGACATCAGGGATCTCCATCCCTGATGATGTCACGAGACCTGGGCTTTCCCATGTATGGGGATTTTGAGTGATACACTGAAAATTACGATTTGCGGGCGCAACAATGTACAAAGGTGTAAAGTGCATCTATATTGTTTAGCAACAAAGTTACCGGCTGAGCCGTGACTCTGCTCCCCCGTCACCACCTACCAATTTCTCTGCAGATGCTATGCTAATTCTTCCTCGTATCCATTACCCAGCTACAATTGCAGCCAATCGCAGCACAGGGATGCTGGCCTGTTTTCTCATTAGCCAGCCACATCAATGGTTTGCTTGCAATTGGCTGAAGTGAAAATTGAATTTGGGCAAAGATAAGCGTGTTTTGGTAGCCTATATTTTGAGACCAAATTCACTTTTGAAGCAGGCTTTTTTCTTCTAAAATCACATTTTACGGACTGAATAACTGTGTGTGTGTGTGTGTGTGTGTGTGTGTGTGTGTGTGTGTGTGTGTGTGTGTGTGTGTGTGTGTGTGTGTGTGTGTGTGTGTGTGTGTGTGTGTGTGTGTGTGTGAGACAATGTACATAGGTGTAAAGTGCATCTATATTGTTTAGCAGTGTTTTTATAGGGCAATATATATTTGTAACTTAAGTATCGGTGTATTTGAGTCAAGGAAGCCTTCTCTGCGTCTGTATCGTCGTTGTCGTTGAATCTGTCCTAACAAGTCTCTTTTCCTCCCCTCCTCTCCGGAGGGGAGGAAGAGAGTAATATAGAAGCAAATATTAACACAATATTTAAGCAGAATTCTGACTATCAGGGTCAAAGCAGGAGTCTGGAATTCTAAAGATATATAACACATTTATAACCGATATTGTGTGATGTGCAATGTTATCATAATTAACCCTTTGTGTGATGGAGAGGAGACCAGGTCCAAGTGATATCCAATCTTCCACCGTAGTCTGAAAACTTATAGCATTTTATGTAGACACTTTAAAGTATATATGCATAGTTTCATTATATAGATATTCCACTGTTAAGTTCTTAGCTTACGCATGTTTCATGATGGCTACTTTTTTATATATGTGATGTATTGCCATGCTTTTTGTTCTTGCTCAATGTAAATCGCTCTGGATTAAGAGCGTCTGCTACAATTTACAATTTACAATTTAGGCATTTAGCAGACGCTCTTAATCCAGAGCGATTTACATTAGGCAGGCCTAATCATAGTATGTTAAATGCCTACATTGTAATTGTAAGCAACTTGTGCATAAAATGCAGTATTGCAAGTGTGCACTAGAGTCTAATGACTAGACTATTAGACTAAGCAACTTGTGCATAAAATGCAGTATTGCAAGTGTGCACTAGAGTCTAATGACTAGACTATTAGACTATGCCTTCACAGATTTGGTTGTCGAGTAACCATTTTTTAAATAGTGAACTTAAAGGATACCATTACGTCCCCTCCCGCTCCCTAAGGTCAGAGGACGCCAACATCCTAGAAATCCCCAGGACCAAGCGCCATAGTACCTCGGGTGAGCAGGGCTTTCTCAGTTGCCGCCACCTCTCTATGGAACCACATCAAAGCTGCCCCCCACCCACCCTTCTCTTCTTATGAAGCCGCCCCCGAAACCCGTCTCTTAAGACTTGCCTTCCCCACCTAATCCTGTTGCTGCTATTTCTACCATTTTCATTTTAACTGTTTATATCATCGAGTATCTAGAAAGGTATACTACACAAGTCGGATATAACTCTATCTCTACCGCTAGCTGTTAAACCCCAGCATAAACCCCAGTTCCCAGTGCCAGCATACGCGTTCACTTTAAAAGACGGAATTTGCCTGCCCCCCACACACACACACTCGCTACACACACTCTGTTTACCTTTCGTCAGAAGCTTTTACATGGCGGCAGCGTTGCGGTACAAAGGCACAAATTAAATCGTATATATACAGACCTGGGATATGACGCCACCTAGCGTCGACGTCCGTATATATATGGACTTAGGAAAAAATAGTTAATATTATTATTATTTTATTAGACTAACCGGAGAGAGGTTAGACTTGTTCTTTGCTTTGTGATCCGGAAGTCATAACCCCAAAAATAAGAGTCACTCTCAGGACTAAATTTAACACTCAGGATTTAAGTCGCTACAGTGTAAAATTGTCAGTGTTAATTGAACTCAGTGAGGGGAACAAATGTAACATTACATTTGTACGCTCTCAGAGTAACTGAGGATTTCGTTGCGTATGGATTAACATGCAGTAATGGGGGAAAAATGTGAATCATATTTCCCAAATCTAACATGTTGCATGTTGCTACGCTATATAAAGCACAGCAACAATGGCAGCTCTGTCCGCCCTGACCAGCATCTCACCTGCTTGGCTCAGCGGGACGCGTTGACGATGACAGTCAGTCCCAGCCATGGTGTGCCAGCGTTCTAAACATGACATCATATCCTCTGCATGGGTTCAGCTCTGGCATAACTTCCTGCTTGGCATCTTGATGCTTGACGTTGTGTAAATATATGCAGTAATGGCTGTAGTTACTTACACACACACACACACACACATACACACACACACACACACACACCGTGCCAAACTCTGACATGTACTAATGTAATAAAATGTCAAATCAACCGTTCCACAAATATTGAACTCTGGCCCATGCTTGGCTGAAGGACAGCATACCTTTGAAATGGACGTTTATTTTTCTTCTAATTTAAAGTGACGTTTTGCATTTGACCTCTGACTTGAGCGCTCATTTCCTGTTTCAGAGAGGGTTCTAATTTTGGCAGGTGGGAGCCAAGTCACTCTGTGCCAACGACTATCCTCCTCCCCCCTCATTAATACAGAGAAATGGCACTAGAGTCAGATCTCAGTCGGAGACAATGTTTGTTTATACAGCTCATGCGTGTCATAAGTGATATAGCATATCTCTTATCCTCTTGGCTGAGGTATGATAGCATTATATTTCATTTTCTTTGATTTAGACTTGGTTCATAAATGAACATTCGTATCCAATTTGGATCACAATTCTGAAAAGAGTGGTTTGAATGCAGGATCTTTTACTTTTTATTCCCTGTCATGGTTTTATAGTACTGTTTATCTGTCTCATTTTGACAGAATCTGAAATTGAAATCTAGGCTAGAACATCTAGAAATTATGTTACACAAATCATACATTCCTTAAACACAGTAGGAGTGTAGAGATTATATCTAGGATTAAGCACAAACATGTTATGTTTTAAAAGGTTATGGTTGTTTTAATTTATTATTCATATTTTTTTAAGAAGGAAGCATATTTTTGAGCTAATGTGTTTGGTCTCATGAAACTGCTTAATTTTTCAATCATCTCTATTAGTACTGCAATAACAATAGTCGTTCACTGAATGAAAATCTCCGTAGGCAGTTGCCGAATCTTTTTGGGGGTTGTTATAAAGTGGAACAACAGGGTGTGTGTGTGTGTGTGTGTGTGTGTGTGTGTGTGTGTGTGTGTGTGTGTGTGTGTGTGTGTGTGTGTGTGTGTGTGTGTGTGTGTGTGTGTGTGTGTGTGTGTGTGTGTGTGTGTGTGTGTGTGTGTGTGTGTGTGTGTGTGTGTGTGTGTGTGTGTGTGTGCGCGCGCAAATAAGAGTGTGTGTGTGTGCGCAAATAAGAGTGTGTGTGTGTGCGCGCGCAAATAAGAGTGTGTGTGTGTGCGCGCGCAAATAAGAGTGTGTGTGTGTGCGCGCGCAAATAAGAGTGTGTGTGTGTGCGCGCGCAAATAAGAGTGTGTGTGTGTGCGCGCGCAAATAAGAGTGTGTGTGTGTGCGCGCGCAAATAAGAGTGTGTGTGTGCGCGCGCAAATAAGAGTGTGTGTGTGTGTGTGTGTGTGTGTGCGAGCGGGACTGAGTGCTGGCCCCAGAGCAGCTGTGTTTTGCAGGTTTGGGTGTTTTTATTAACGGGTTGAATAATTATCCAGCTGTAACTGCTGCCAGCTCAGAGGTAAAGGAGACAAACTCTGCCTGGCTGCGGTCCTCAGCCAGGGAGAGACGCAACCTGCCAAGTTGTGCCAACAATCTCACCAAATCCCCCTAGGATACCTTTCTCTCTCTCTCTCTCTCTCTCTCTCTCTCTCTCTCTCTCTCTCTCTCTCTCTCTCTCTCTTTAACTTCTTCGGTTCTTTCTTTCTCTCTCTGACACACACTACCTTTTCTCTGTCGATTTTCCTCTCCCGATCTCCATTTTTCTCTCTCTCTGTATATCTGTTTCCCTTCTCACCCGCTGTCTCCCTCCCTTGCTGCTCTTCTCTCTTTCCTTCCTGATTTTGTTTTGTTTCCCCCCTTATCCCTCTTGTCTGCTGTGTTGTCCTTATCCCTCTTGTCTGCTGTGTTGTTCCTTATCCCTCTTGTCTGCTGTGTTGTTCCTCGGATCAAGGAGATGAATGGATAGAAAATAAGCTTTACTATGAGTGGAAATGATGAATAAGCCTTGGGGTGAAGAACCTTCTACCTTTTATAAAATCGATCAATCATAATCCATCAGCATTGGGAAAACAAACAGAGGCACCAGAGCCCGTCAGTAGGTGTAACTAATTACCAAAAGAACCAGTGGAGGAAAGTAACTAAGTACTGTACATGTACTCGAGTATTGTACAAATTTGAGCTATTATTTTTAGTTTACTGGAGTATTTCCAGTTTTCAGTACTTTTACTTCTACTCCACTAGATCCCAGAGGCAATTACTGTGCTTTTACTCCACTATATTATTTGAAATCTTTAGTTACTAGTTACTTTGTAGATTTAGATTATTATTACAGAACATACATTAACCACTTCAACCCTACATACATTTCGGCAATTTGAAAATAGCCGATCTACAAGCTAGCTCACAACGCATCCTCAATGCTACGTATTGTGAGCTTGTACATCTGTTATTTTCAAAAGACATTTATACACTTTATACATTTGAAAACATGGGACATTCTGCATAATGAATACTTTCTACTTTTGGTGCTGTAATTACATTTTGATGCCAATACTTTTATATATTTAAGTACATTTTGAATTCTGGACTTTTTCTATATTTTTTATAAAATATATAAATGTATAGTATTTCTACATTGCAGTATTGATACTGTTAATTGACACTGTTTACTGTAGAAAAAGTGAATACTTTTTGCACCACTGAAAATAACACATTTTCTTCCACTTTTCTTCTTCAGGGATTTTATTTTCTTCTTTGGGTGTGGGTGGGGTCGTGGGGTGGGGGGGTGGGGGGGGGGTTGGTTCTTCTGGCAGATGACTGCCAAACGATGGAATATTTTGCTGTTGTGGTTTTTCACAGACAGAATAACAAAGTTACCGGCTGAGCCGTGACTCTGCTCCCCCGTCACCACCTACCAATTTCTCTGCAGATGCTATGCTAATTCTTCCTCGTATCCATGACCCAGCTACAATTGCAGCCAATCGCAGCACAGGGATGCTGGCCTGTTTTCTCATTAGCCAGCCACATCAATGGATTGCTTGCAATTGGCTGAAGTGGAAATTGGATTTGGGCAAAGATAAGCATGTTTTGGTAGCCTATATTTTGAGACCAAATTCACTTTTGAAGCAGGCTTTTTTCTTCTAAAATCACATTTTACGGACTGAATAACCATATAAATTTGAATGCTGTGTGTGTGTGTGTGCGTGCGTGCGTGCGTGCGTGCGTGCGTGCGTGCGTGCCGTGTGTGTGCGACGCACGTATGCACGGTTGTAGTGTAGGTCATTTGTGGTTTCACACAATGTGAAGAGGGTCACTTAAATACCGATTCTATTTTGGCAAAGCCTTTGCTTTGCAAACAATGCTGCCACACACACACACACACACACACACACACACACACACACACACACACACACACACACAAATACACACACACACAGATCAGCTACATTGTCCATAAATATTTTAGCACTTCGATCCAGTACTGGCCACAGGGGGGTGTGTGTGTGTGTGTACACACAGCAGCCAGACACACAACACTCTTTCTCTGTGGAGAGAAGACAGCACACACAGCAGCCAGACACACAACACTCTGTCTCTGTGGAGAGAAGACAGCACACACAGCAGCCAGACACACAACACTCTTTCTCTGTGGAGAGAAGACAGCACACACAGCAGCCAGACACACAACACTCTTTCTCTGTGGAGAGAAGGCAGCACACACAGCAGCCAGACACACAACACTCTTTCTCTGTGGAGAGAAGGCAGCACACACAGCAGCCAGACACACAACACTCTTTCTCTGTGGAGAGAAGGCAGCACACACAGCAGCCAGACACACAACACTCTTTCTCTGTGGAGAGAAGGCAGCACACACAGCAGCCAGACACACAACACTCTTTCTCTGTGGAGAGAAGACAGCACACACAGCAGCCAGACACACAACACTCTTTCTCTGTGGAGAGAAGGCAGCACACACAGCAGCCAGACACACAACACTCTTTCTCTGTGGAGAGAAGGCAGCACACACAGCAGCCAGACACACAACACTCTTTCTCTGTGGAGAGAAGGCAGCACACACAGCAGCCAGACACACAACACTCTTTCTCTGTGGAGAGAAGGCAGCACACGCAGCAGCCAGACACACAACACTCTTTCTCTGTGGAGAGAAGGCAGTACACACAGCAGCCAGACACACAACACTCTTTCTCTTAGGAAAGAAGGCAGCACACACAGCAGCCAGACACACAACACTCTTTATCTGTGGAGAGAAGGCAGCACACACAGCAGCCAGCCACACAACACCGTAAAGAAATGAATTGTTTACCTTCAGTGGAGTGTAGCTGCCACACTCCACTGAAGGTAAACAATTAATGCTACACTGTTGCATTAAGCCTTCCTGCCACTGACTGTCTGCGTGCGTCTGCGCGTGGGAACAGGTGTGTGTGTGTGTGTGTGTGTGTGTGTGTGTGTGTGTGTGTGTGTGTGTGTGTGTGTGTGTGTGTGTGTGTGTGTGTGTGTGTGTGTGTGTGTGTGTGTGTGTGTGTGTGTGTGTGTGTGTGTGTGTGTGTGTGTGTGTGTGTGTGTGTGTGTGTGTGTGTGTGTGTGTGTGTGTGTGTCAGCCACCCCCCTCTGTCATGTGACTGGTACAGTATGTATGATGTCATTAGAGTTGTCCCGATACTGGTATCGGTTCCTCAGACCAATACCACCCTCAAGTACTCGTACTCGGAACCGGCCCCGATACTCTGACCCGAGTACCAAAAAATTCAATTGACACTAGTTATAACAAAACCTTTTATTGCTAATAAGCAAAATAAAGAACATTTTGGAATTTGATATTTTTTCAAAATCATTTCAGGCTATTATTATTGTGGTAATTGGACATTACAGTATCATTACAAGTACAAGGCATAACAATTAAATTAAATTGAAGAAAAAGTGGTAAAATAAGTGGTTACTCAACAAAAATAAAACATTCTCGTATCGGTACTCTGTATTGGCGAGTACTGAAAATGAAGTACTTGTACTCGTACTCTGTCTGAAAAGAATGGTATCGGGACAACTCTAGATGTCATGCCTATGGAGTAGACACAGTAGCACTCTGTGATCTGAACACCAATCTTAAGCTTGTTTTCTGTTTAGCCTGGGCCGTGACATTTACCACCGCGCCTCCCTGGCGACTGGCCTCAATATCACGCCTCTATTATCCTGTGTGTGTGTGTGTGTGTGTGTGTGTGTGTGTGTGTGTGTGTGTGTGTGTGTGTGTGTGTGTGTGTGTGTGTGTGTGTGTGTGTGTGTGTGTGTGTGTGTGTGTGTGTGTGTGTGTGTGTGTGTGTGTGTGTGTGTGTGTGTGTGTGTGTGTGTGTGTGTGTGTGATACTTGAGCCATTCTGGATGTGTATGGAGAGGGAGGAGCCATGCTTTTGGAAATGTTCTTTTTGAGAGGCGCTAGCCCCTCTTATATACAGGTTTAATGTTTGTTTTTAGTTCAATATTTGTTTTAAGAACGCCATTGACAATGAAGAGAAATTATTGTTTGTTTTGTCCCTAACACAAACATTAAATCCCATTAACAATAATGAGAATGTAATGTTTGTTTTGACACCGTTACATCATTACATCACCTAATCATAGCAACATGAGTTAGACTTTAATATATTAGAGTTAGATTAATAGAGGTTACACGTAAAACATACCTGTATGTATTAAGTTTGAATCGTTGTATTGTCAGGTAAAAATAATGATACCATAATGTGCCCTTATTGGCTATTGATGATATCTTGATGATATCTTGAACGATTCGGTTGGGTATGTATGTCAGGGTAAAAATAAAAAGATGATAAGAGCGCCCCTTACTTCATACAGGTGTGATTTTAAATGTCCACAAGCTGGACGTATTGCAAACTGGAACATATATACATATTTATTGGTTCATAATCACATGCACATGAAATCGTCTAATCTGCTTGGCACTATGGCGCCTTTATTTTGAAAAAATTCGGCACATTGAAGGTGTTAACTGTCTCGGCAGCAGATTGGAACCTTCATGTATGGGCGATACATCAATATCAGACTTTTTTACTCCCTAACCGGTACGGCCCCAGCCCCATAAATCCAGTGTCGGTGGGTCTCTAATGTGTGTGTGTATGTGTGTGTGTGTGTGTGTGTTTTTGCTCTGACAGCTCCGTAACCTGAGTATTCTGGATCTACGGCACATCTCGGAGCTGAACAACGAGACGGTGATGGAGGTGGTGAGGAAGTGTCATAACCTTAGTTCCCTCAACCTCTGCCTCAACTGGAGCATCAATGACAGGTAGGACTTTACACATGCACGCACACATTGACTCACAATCACGTACATTCTCACTGCGACCACTTGCTTTGGAGTCCTCTAGAAACATTGTAAATCGCACGCACACACCTCATGTCCAAAGCAGAAGTTGTCTTTCCATCTAACTGACTGTATACACACATGCAGCCATCATAAGAATGATTGACATTCAATGATTGTTTATAGTTGGACAGTCCACAAACTATTTTCTATCTATCTTTCCGTCTATCACTCTTTCTCACACTTTCTTCCGCTTCCTGTCTCCGTCTTTCCTTCTCTCTCTTTCTCCCCCCCTCGTCTCCCGGCGTGTCTGTGTCTCTCAGATGCATACGGTAAGGGGGAGCCCTCTAGAGGACCCGTGTATGAAGGCCAGAGTAAAGCGGTGTCTTCTTTTATTTATCGTCTTGTGTTTTATTCATACGTTTCTATTTAATCTATTGATTTATAGCCGTGTGGCTGTGGCTTCCCTGCCGACTGTGCTCCCACACTGGCTTAAGAGTGTTAACACAATATTGAATTTATCATGCTGCATAGCAACAAAGGATGCAGCAGCCAACTCCTCTCTCTATCTGTGTGTGTGTGTGTGTGCGTGTGTGCGCGCGTGCGTGTGTGTGCGCGCGTGTGCGTGTGCACGATCACTGATGTGTTATTGAGTTTACAGCAGCCATGTGGTGGGAAGGTTATGGTAATGACACCCCACCTCCCTCCAATCAAAAAAACATGGGAGTTTGGCTAAATCCTCTGTGGAGCACATGGTGTTATCAACTTCTTCCCTTCAACACACACACACACACACACACACACGGACACACGGACACACACACACACACGGACACACACACACACACACGGACACACAACCTCTGATTGATTGAGTGTGCATTGATTCCATAATGATATTTACCGCTATGGTTTTGGGTGTGTGGGGGATGGGGTGAACTGGGGTGAGGTGTATGAGTGTCTGAACGGATTTGTCTGCCTCTCTCTAGTGGGGATTTAAGATGGGTGTGTGTATGTGCACATCATGCAAGTTCCTGCCTGGGATGTGCATGCGATTGGTGGTGGGGGTTAATGAAACCAGCATGAAGCCGAAATACCAGACAATCCCCACCGCGCGCGCACACACACACACGCACACTCACTAGTGTGTAGTCTGCCCCATTCATTCCCTGTTCTGATGAATGCCCTTCTGTTGACACTGACTGATCTAATGGCCTCTAGGGACCCAGCTGTCTTGTCCTGACTAAAGGCTGCAGCATACTTCTCGCGGAAACTAATCTTCGGCGAGGTCACAACTAAGTGATGTAATTGCACAGAAAAGGAACACATGCATTCCTTCGCAGTAGGTTTTTTCCCTCTCAAAGATGTTCCAACCAGCTGAAGATGACACCGATGCGACGTCATGTGTGATTGGTCAGGAAACACAGAGTGGAGATCCAGGGGGCACCGATGGCTGAGTGGTTAAGGCGCGCACCATTATAATATATGGTAGATACAATATATATGGTACGCGACTACACGCCTTAAAGGTTCCATCACATTCATTTTCATTTATTTTTATTTTTTATTTTTATTTTAGGTGACCTCAATTACACCCAAACAACCTGAACTTTGAACATTCAGTGGATTTTCTGTGGTCTGGAGTTTTCTCTGTGTTCAGAAGCTTTTTGAGCTGCAACAGGCAAAATCCCTCAACAGTGACATCTGCTGGCAAATTGTTATGTCATATATGGGATTTGTGGACTGTTGACAGTCCACAGGCAAATCAGAGCACTTGTTTGAGTGAATTATTCAGAAAAACCACAGAGACCCTACTGAGTGTTTTTTGGGTGCAATTGAGCAAAATATTTTGTTATGTCATCTCACCTCACCTGACCTTTAACCAATTTAAGCCATCATTCCAGGATTCTATCGGCCTGGCGGAGAGTCCATGGTTCGGTTCCCGAGCCCAGCTGACCCTTTTCTGCATCTCACTTCACTATACTATCAAATATAGGCCCAAATGATGTTAAACACACACACACACACACACACCTTTCTTATGCGACCAAATTGTCTGGCATAAACGCTTAATCGACGGCATGGTTTCCCCACCGTGAAAAAAACCCTGGCTTTTTAATCCCTGACCGATTTATTCAGTGTTTAGAAACGGACGAACAGCGGTGAGCTAGGAATGTGGTCCGTAGCAGCGACAGAGCTCAAGACGGAAAAAAACACTTTGTATGTGCACACAGACTTAACCACCCTCTGTTCTCTAGCCTGAGAGGAACTATTTAGAACAAAACAACAACTACTATGCAATACTAATGCAGCAGAGATCGACACAGGATATGGATGGATGCCGTCAATCAACTCCTCAGGCATTAACCATACATTTCCCCTTGACTCGCCTCCTTGACTCTTCAGAGTTAAATTAACACTGAGGATTTTTTACAGTGACTGACTGCTGAAGGACTCTCTGTGCCAATGAGAGAGGCCGGTCCCACAGCCGTAAGCTGCTTTACTGTTATGAGATGTGACACAGCCCCGAGTGCAAAGACTGATTTAAAGAGAGGCAGAGGGCTAGCAGGGGGCAGTGGTAATACACAGTAAAATCCTGAGTGTTAATTTAAGGCTGAGAGTGTAAAAATCGACCCGCTCGGTATGAAGGGTGAGAGAGATAGAGATAGAGAGAGAGAGAGAGAGAGAGAGAGAGAGATGGCCGAGGTGTCATCTGGCAAGCTGTTTGACAATGAGATTATGGTTGTGTGGTATGGACAGACCTGGCTTATTCTGTTAGTACAATACACTCCCCGAGATATGGAGAGAGAGAGAGACACACAGAAAGGTCAAGAGAGATGGTTTGTTTGATCCAGTGAGGTCAAAGGTTGAGCGGATCAGTGGTATAGCATTAGATTAAATGTATTGTATGCTCTCTCTCATATTCTCTGAAGCTGTGTTAACAACATGTTATCATGGCACGGTTACATACAAAGCCAATGCAAAGGTGCAAATAGACGCAATGACCTGAAATATTTGATGTACTTGACATATGAATAATGACGTTGAAATATATCAACTTGATTGAAACATGAGTAATGCAAATACACCCATGCGAGTGAAGCATGGTGAAAATGTGCTTCACGTCCGGTGTGAACACACACACTTTCACAGCTTGTTCTCGGCCAGAAGTGCATGACCCATCACATTACACTCTACTAATACTTGAAATACGAAGCTTGGCTGTGTGTATGATCATAATAATGTTTGTTCGGGTGATGGTGTGTCAACGGTTAAAAAGGTTGGAAATGATCCATTATTTCCAGGATCAATTTAGTCCCTGACAAGGGGCCATCAAGGAGATAGAGCACAGTGTGTGGTAAAGTACTCTGGTCATTATTGTGTCCTCTCCTCTCACCATCTTCCTTAGTATGGTCATTATGTTGTCCTCTCCTCTCACCATCTTCCTTAGTAAATGGCAGAAAACACAGAACAGCATCAGGACACATTAAAAACCCAGCGGACAGTTCCAGGAAGTGATGATGACCCCAACAAATGGACTTCCTGCTGTCCCAGTTAGCTAAACATGATTGTGACAGTGGGATGCTCACTTTTTCGGTCACTGTCATTTTCTGGGGGAGAGATAGTGGTGATGATCTAGGTGAGTTGTGTGTCAGCCATTGTCATTCATGTCATCTCCAGGGATGATGGTAGATGATAACTTGGATGGTGTTCTTACAGAATACAGATGGTGGCAGAAACAAATAGCAAGCGAGCGCCTCTTGCCCTCCACAGCAAAGTGGCTAACTTGAGTGTGAACGATGAGCGGCGTGGCTTTCTGTCTCTTCTTGTCGTCTTGTGGAAGCTGCGGCTTCAAACTAACTTGCTGCTTTAGAAGCGACTTGGTCATTCATTTAAAATGAGAGGGGGGCGATTTTGTTTTGGACACGCAGAGAATTTGGGGGGCGTTGATGCAAGTGGGCGTGGTCCTGTGAAATTGTCACGCGTGTGCTCGTTTCGTGCCCATCTGTGCCTATCTGGACATATGTTTGGGTAAAAGTGGGTGTAACGAAGGGTTTCACCTATAGCTCCATATATGGAGACGACCTATAGCTCCATGTATGTAGATTTTTGCAAAGCATTCGATAGTGTGAACAGGAAAGCTATGATGCATATACTGCTCAACTATGGAATACCAGAAGAAACGGTGAAAGCAATAGCAGTGATGTATGAGAACCCTGTCTGCTTCGTGCAGAGCATTGATGGCCCAACAAAGGAATTCCAGACAACCACAGGCATCCTTCAGGGTGACACACTCGCTCCTTTTCTCTTTGTCATTGTTGTTGACTATGTCCTTAGGCAAGCGATGGATACCATCTCCTCCAGAGGTCTCATAATAGAGCGTCGCAGTCCCACCCCCTTTCATGACGACGCCAGGCCCAGGAAATAAATCCCAATGCATTCTCCTCATAGACATTTCATAAAGTATTTATATTTATAAGTCGTACGAAGCCAGCTCGAGTCGTGACAAATCATGACAACAAACACAATATTTTGGACCAAACAAATAATTACAAAGAAAAACCACAAAAAAACCTGCCGTTTTTTCTACTTTCTAATTCTTTGTTTGGCCCAAAACATTGTGTTTATCGTCATGATTTGTCACGACAAGAGTTGGTTTTGTCCACGGCGTAAACGTCTTTAAATAAATACTTTCTGAAAAGTCTATGAGGAAAATGAGCGGGCATTTATTTTCCGGGTCTCACGAGAGGGCGGTACTGCGACGCTCTATAGGCAGAAGATCTGGTCGTCAAAGTCAGAAGTGGCTGACTGACCTTGACTACGCGGATGACATCGCACTGATTGCTGAAGACATATCCTCTGCTCAAGAGCTTTTAACATCACTAGAAGTGTCAGCAGCCAAAGTTGGTCTACTGCCAAAAAGACAGAAGGCCTGCTTCTGAATGAAGACTCTGATCACCCAATCATCCGCTCCATGGACGGCAGGGACATCAAAGAAACGGAGAAATCCAAATATCTTGGATCATATGTGACCGAATTTGACTGAGGGACTGCCATTGGATTATTTTGATGTTTTGTCATGTCATATGAAATCAGGGAATCATAGCTTCTAATTGACATATTGGTTGTTCAGTTTGACCCACCAGTTTTGGAGATATGGTTTATAGAGTCATGTCTTGCAGAAAATAGCAAGTTGAGAAAACAGGCATGAAAGGTTCACTTCTGTGGACTCTAACATTATACCTAGCTAAATGTTTAAGCATTTATTTCATATTTACATGTCGATTTTAGCTCTGACATTTATTTCAGACATGCTCTAGTATGTGAAGAGTCTGCCTGTGCTATTAACTCATTTTGGATGAAAAATAAATAAATTCAGTTTTTCTCCTCTGGTGAAAAGCTGGAGGTTGCACGATGGCAGGCTCTCAGTCAAATCTGGTCATATGTGTAGTCAGTAGCAGAAAAGACTTCCTGACAAGGAAAGGACAGGCTTGCAATAAGCTACATCTTATACATCTCAAGAGCTGCAAGATCAACCTGTTCAAAGCCTGTGTGGAAAGTATCCTTCTTTATGGTGCCGAAACATGGACAATGAATAAGGAGTTTCGGGATCGTTTTGACGGAACATACACAAGACTCCTCATGCGTGTCCAGAACCGCTCATGGAAGGACCATTCCACCAAAGCTCAGATTTATGGAGGCATCCCCCCCATCTCAGTTGTGGCAGAAAGAGGACTCCGCACTCCGAGGACACGCATATAGTGAACCATATAAAAGAAGAATCAGAATTGCATTTAATAGTCTGCCGGAAATCCCAACAGAAGAAGAAGAACATTTAATAGCAACTCCTACTCTTGACACAAGTCCTTACCACGCGTGGCGTGCTGCGGTGTATCTGTAATTGAGCGAGGTCTGGTCAGTTGGCCTTTGGTCCATGTTGAAAGGAAATGCAATGCAGGAAACGATTGAGTGAGTCATGTCTTATGGGGTCTGTATTGTTGGAACTCTGGCATGTCCCAAATCCCCATGGTACTCCTTTACACGCACGCACGCAAGCGCACACTCTCTCTCTCTCTCTCTCCCTCCTCTCTCTATCTGTCTCTCGCACGCACAGCTTCACACACACACACACACACACACACACACACACACACACACACACACACACACACACACACACACACACACACACAGAGACACTTACTTTTCAGCTTCATTTAAACAAGGGAATCAATTTTCGCTCACCCTCTCTATTCTCTCTCACTCCGCTTATCTCACTCTCTTTCCATACTCTTTCTCTCTGTATATCTCCTTGACTTATGAGCATCACAAATCACAGCCTCAAATTGGCTGTTAGACATTCTTTGTCATCTCTTATTGAAATCAAACAAGATGAGCGATGTCCACAGGCCTTCCCTGACTTTTTCCCTGAGTATTATTTCTCTCTTTCTTTTCTTAACACTGTGAATAATACTGCATCATTCTCCCCAAAAACCGACCCTTTGGACGTGCCTTCTTTGGATCAAAGAATATCACGCTATCGCAGCCAGCTGGCAGAACTAACCATGCCTGTAGAAGTGTCCGCTGGATCACATCATGCATTTTAGTCTGATATGAGATCTTCTCATATTGAAGTCTGCTTCTGGATCTGTGTAGGATCATCTGAAATGCAGCCTTAACGCAGTCTTACATGGCCAACAGTGTTATCTCTTTCCCTTCCTTCT
>NC_136793.1:24551107-24556107 GCF_951216825.1 Electrona antarctica
CTTCTGTCTCTCATCTCTCTCTGTTGAATATGTGCAGGGTCTGTGACGTCTGTTCCTTGCTTCTCTCTCTCTTCATCCTGTATGTCCTTTTTTTCCATCCTGTATGTCCCTTCCTCTCTCTCTCTCTCTCTCTCTCTCTCTCTCTCTCTCTCTCTCTCTCTCTCTCTCTCTCTCTCTCTCCTTCCCCTCTCTCTCCCTTCCTCTCTCTCTCTCTCTCTCTCTGTCTCATTCTTTGACAGTGAGATGATTATTTCTGGCAGGTTGGCTGTAAAAGCGTGCTATGATAAACATGCTGGCACGGTTATTAATTTTGAGTAATGGCAGCGTCAGACTCCAGTACCTTGATAAGTATCGGTGACAGAGGAAACCCTGTGAGGAGACACACAGTGAAGCCATGCAGCTGGAGCTTCTCACTAAACCACCACGGTGCAGCATTGCAGCACCATGGCTATGGCCCAGCAGCACCATGGCTATGGCCCAGCAGCACCATGGTTATGGCCCAGCAGCACCATGGTTATGGCCCTGCAGCACCATGGCTATGGCCCTGCAGCACCATGGCTATGGCCCAGCAGCACCATGGCTATGGCCCTGCAGCACCATGGTTATGGCCCTGCGGCACCATGGCTATGGCCCTGCAGCACCATGGCTATGGCCCTGCAGCACCATGGCTATGGCCCAGCAGCACCATGGCTATGGCCCTGCAGCACCATGGTTATGGCCCTGCAGCACCATGGCTATGGCCCAGCAGCACCATGGCTATGGCCCTGCAGCACCATGGCTATGGCCCTGCAGCACCATGGCTATGGCCCAGCAGCACCATGGCTATGGCCCTGCAGCACCATGGCTATGGCCCTGCAGCACCATGGTTATGGCCCTGCAGCACCATGGTTATGGCCCTGCAGCACCATGGTTATGGCCCTGCAGCACCATGGTTATGGCCCTGCAGCACCATGGTTATGGCCCAGCAGCACCATGGTTATGGCCCTGCAGCACCATGGTTATGGCCCTGCAGCGCCATGGTTATGGCCCAGCAGCACCATGGCTATGGCCCAGCAGCACCATGGTTATGGCCCTGCAGCACCATGGTTATGGCCCTGCAGCACCATGGTTATGGCCCAGCAGCACCATGGTTATGGCCCTGCAGCACCATGGCCATGGCCCTGCGGCACCATGGTTATGGCCCTGCAGGCAGCACCATGGCTATGGCCCAGCAGCACCATGGTTATGGCCCAGCAGCACCATGGTTATGGCCCTGCGGCACCATGGTTATGGCCCTGCGGCACCATGGTTATGGCCCTGCAGGCAGCACCATGGCTATGGCCCAGCAGCACCATGGCTATGGCCCTGCAGCACCATGGTTATGGCCCTGCGGCACCATGGCTATGGCCCTGCAGCACCATGGCTATGGCCCTGCAGCACCATGGCTATGGCCCTGCAGCACCATGGTTATGGCCCTGCGGCACCATGGCTATGGCCCTGCAGCACCATGGCTATGGCCCTGCAGCACCATGGCTATGGCCCTGCAGCACCATGGCTATGGCCCTGCAGCACCATGGCTATGGCCCTGCAGCACCATGGCTATATGGCCCTGCAGCACCATGGTTATGGCCCTGCAGCACCATGGCTATGGCCCTGCAGCACCCATCCAAGGCCAAGCACACCTCCTTCTAAAGCAGTGCTTCCTAAATGTTTCAGCAAAAGACAAATTAGATGTTCGACCGCGACCCAAACTAGTGAAAATAGCAGATCTACAAGCGTACAATGCGTCGATTCATGCCGCATTGTGATCTTGTGAGCTTCTTAACACGTTGACTGCGGACAATTTACGGCCGTCTTCCAGGCTAGACTGCCTATGTTTAAAGTTACTTTTGAACAGCCACTGCACCGACCGCTGAGTTGCTTATCATGAAAATCCACTTTAAAACCGTGTAATCGCTTGTCGTAATGTTGACAATTTAGTGGCATAGAGGCAATCACAACAACAGACCGGGCAGAGAATTCCAGTGAGAGCTCCAGTGTGTGAGCTCCAGTGTGAGAGCTCCTCCAGTGTGTGAGCTCCAGTGAGAGCTCCAGTGAGAGCTCCAGTGAGTGAGCTCCAGTGAGAGCTCCAGAGAGCTCCTCCAGTGTGTGAGCTCCAGTGAGAGCTCCAGTGAGTGAGCTCCAGTGTGAGAGCTCCTCCAGTGTGTGAGCTCCAGTGAGAGCTCCAGTGAGAGCTCCAGTGTGAGAGCTCCAGTGAGAGCTCCAGTGAGAGCTCCAGTGAGAGCTCCAGTGTGAGAGCTCCTCCAGTGTGTGAGCTCCAGTGAGTGAGCTCCAGTGTGAGCGCTCCAGTGAGAGCTCCAGTGAGTGAGCTCCAGTGTGAGAGCTCCAGTGAGAGCTCCAGTGAGAGCTCCAGTGAGTGAGCTCCAGTGAGAGCTCCAGTGTGAGAGCTCCTCCAGTGTGTGAGCTCCAGTGAGAGCTCCAGTGAGTGAGCTCCAGTGAGAGCTCCTCCAGTGAGAGCTCCAGTGAGTGAGCTCCAGTGTGAGAGCTCCTCCAGTGTGAGCTCCAGTGAGTGAGCTCCAGTGTGAGAGCTCCAGTGTGAGAGCTCCTCCAGTGTGTGAGCTCCAGTGAGAGCTCCAGCGTGAGAGTTCCTCCTGTGTGAGCTTCAGGCAGCTATCGTGCCAGCAGCCGTGCAGACAGTCATCTCCAGAGGTTCTAATGGGTGAAAACATCTGCCCTCTGATTGGACCTTACTCGTTTCTGTCGCTGCTCATTTATATCTCACCAAGTTGTGGCGTTTATTCATTTATTTATATTGCTGTCTTGCCTGCTCCATGTGTCGCTCAGTGTGAACCAGCAATCATTGTAAATGAATGACTGCAGGGTGCTGGCTGCTCTGTCACTTGTTTTCGCCTCCGGTGTGAGTGCAGGGTCAATCTGGTTGGACGACGTGAGCAGACAGCATGCAGCATGTGCAGGTAATGGTGTTTTGTTTTTGTTTTGTAACTGTAGTCTTTCAGTGGTATTGTATTATCCCACAATGAACATGAGTCTGAATTGGAGTCTGAAATTGACTTAACATTGTTCGGTTGATGACTTGTGAAAACAAAACTGCTCACCGCCTTAAACTTTACACATAATAGGGTCTACTGGTATTGAGATTCTCTCTGTTGACGAGTTCACCGGCTGTCATCTTTATATTATTTTACCCTGTGAGCTGTGGATAAAGTACACTAATGAGTTGCAAAATTCAGTACACCAGAGAGAATTTTGATTTAGTGTGATCATATTCTCAAAGTTGATACAGTGCATCCTTTAAAAAATGACTGCACTGAGTCTGGCTTTTTATTCTCATCTATTCTCCACAGATTCACGGTTTGTCCAATCATTACCTCTGTAAAGCTGATGGTTTTGCTTTTAAGCTTTTCACTTGAGCGTATTTCATCTCATAGGCACAATTTGCTCCATGTATATGACTTCTTTGTGTCCGATTTATTTTGTTTTGCACAAATAAAACATCAAAATCATGCACATCAATTATTCAGGTATAGCAGTTTCCATCCCACTCGCATCACAAGTTCCTTTTTTCCCTCATCTAGTCGTAGTGCTCATAAAAATAGGAGAAGCCACAATTCTCGCTCATTTCAACCTGTTTCTTGCAGACTTCTGTGCCTCTCACCACCAACAGCAGTGTCATTAGTGTCATTTAATGAAATTAAATTTCAAAGAGCCAACATTCATTTTGGCTTGGTCAGACCTGTCTGTCTGTCTTATTTCTCTGTCTTATCTAATCTATTTATGTGTATATGCCTGTCTGCCCATCTTACGTTATCCTTGCACATGTGAGTCTGTGTATGTACATCGAGTACATGGCTGTGTGTCTCTGTGAATGCCCTTCCCTCTGGGAGCCTCTCTGGTTCGGCCCCCCAGAGAGAGGCACTTAAAAGCAGCCTGCGTTGGTTCACCCTCCAGCTGGATCTGTGGGTCATGTGTAAAAGCGATTTGAGTCGCTTGGAATCAGGGCGTCTGCAGAGCAAATAGGTAATGCAATCACATGAAAAAGTTACTCACGAGTGTTCGGCTGGCACGCAACCAACACACCACTTCCTTGTGATACGTTAACCCATTTTGGGCGGGAACCCCTTTTGGTGTTTTAAGGCAGTGATTTGGGGGGTGAGGGGGCATCTTTCTGGCAATGGACATGCATGGCACCATGATGCTTCATCCATGAACACCTGTTCATCAATTCAGGCATTTTCATTGTTACTTGGTAATTGTTCTGCATTTCTGTAGGCTAGTTACCCAATGGTCTTCACAAATAAACAAGTGATTTAACTTATTTTTCCTCCAAGTCCATTTTACTGTGGACATTGACTGTCCTTCCCAGCAAGCATTCAGTTTAATTGGCCGCAAAATGATGTAATGAAAGCAGAGTTGTTGGGAACAGAATCTCACAGTTGATGCAGGGTTGGAAAAATAAATACTGGATTATGAAAAAGTTCACATACTGTTAATAGCTTTTTATTTTGATTTCCTGTATGAATTAAAAAATACACAAAAAAGTGTTTTCATATAGTTTGGGGTTACAGGTGGTACGCAGCAGGGGCTGTGCTTAATATGGTCAAACATAGCATGGGGGTCAGAATGTTTCTGGTATAATCTGAATGATAAAGAGATGATGGGGCCATTCTGCCCTTGTTTAACCCCGCTGGGAGACCTGCCTCTGGTTCAGGAACAAAGCTGTAATTTGTGTTGGCCGCCTCTGTTCTCTGTGGCTTTTGAAGGACTGTCAGATGAATAAAACAAGCCATATTCCAAAGTATTCTTTTATATGCGCTCGTGCTTTTATGCCTTATTTATTTTTTTATTGTCAAAAGAGCACATGTCCTAATGCCCTTGTTGCCGGACCACCATCACATAGAGTAATATTGCTTTGTTCTTGTTAGTTTAACTGCGCCGCTTTATTGATATGAGCCCCTCCTTCCATCCTTCCCTTTGCTTTCTCACTTTCCGCCCATTGCCTT